>NW_018235764.1:0-20600 GCF_001263595.1 Phalaenopsis equestris
TCTTGATGTGGTATTTTATGAATAAGAACATTAAGAACTTAATTTTGGATTCTATGCAAGTATACATATCAGTATCAAGTAATATAAGACTTTCTATTTAAGCCCCAAATATCGATCCTACGTGGAAGGTTTAAATTTCAATTGATAAATTAACTAAGAAATTCACAGAAATAAAACAAAATTACTGTCACTAATTTTGAATGTTTGAAATACTATCATAATTAAATTATTAACTACTAGCATAATTAAATTATTAACTATAATTAAATTATTAACTACTAGCAAAATTTAAATGCAATGTTTAAAACAGTAATTACTAAATTATGTTTATGTGATAAAGTTTTCTAATATGAAAAAGCATCTTTCCCACTGTAATGAGTTTTAGGTAATGAGATGAGATAAATTGTATAAATATGTATTTGCCAAATAGAAGCAATTTTAATTCTCTACTTTGATTCAGTGTTATAAAAAATCATTGGCTAATCACAGATTTAGTCCCTAAATCTGTGGCTAGGGCAGGAGGGGAATGACTCCCACTCGGATACTAGCTCTCACTCCATAACTCCTACTTCCCTTCCTCTGAAGGCTAACTCTCGCTTTAGTTCTTAAACACTACGACCGAATTTGTGATTTTAGTCTGACACCTAAAAATCTCCAATTCTACACTCAACAATGTATATTTCCCTATTTATTTGCACTTAATTCGATGAACAAAATACTACTTCATGGAATTAAATGTGATTCTCACTCTATTGTAGAACTCATACTCTATTTCCCAGATCATATGTCTCACAACATATTTTAACAATTCAATTGGCTAGATCAAAAAGTAAATTAAGAACAGATTGAAAAACCATCATAATTTATTTTATATTTTAACATTGGCACATCCAAATTAACTCTTCATTTCACCATATCTCAGAGTAGAGAGAAATATAAAGGAAACTACTCAGACTTCATGAGAAAGATACAACAAAACAAAAATTTTATATATAAAAGAAAGTCATACAACAATAATAAACAAACAACATTTATCTGAAACTATTTCTACTTCTGTCCCTCTCCAACACTCTTAGAGTGTAATTCACACTTAAAATCACCACAAAAAACTCAAAACTATAAAGAAATTAAATGACTAATGGACTCTAAGTGGCTATATGGAATGTGGAATAGCATGGAAGAGAGTGGAAAGCGGTTGAAGGGTGTGAAGGTGCACAAAGAGAGGTCTTCTGATCAATTTTGGCTCTAAATAGAGCTTAATGTTAGTTTTCCAATAGGAGCATCCAAAAACACTTCAAAAAGTGACCAAATTTGTCAATTCTTCTAGAAATACGGCTTGTATCCACACCCAAGCAAATACGGCTTGTACCGACACCAGTGTCGTTGGTGCCAGTAGTCATCTAACTAATTTGCGCTCTCTGTCAAATGGCGTCGTCAGTGCTAAACATTTCATCTAAAGCTCCATTTTGACTCCAAATTCCATCCTTTTTGCTCCAAGTCCTAAAAATCAACAACTTGCAATAAAACATGAAAAATACCTTCCTTTAAAGTTTAATATCACAAAAAATGAGTATAAATATGGTTCTAAAAATGTATATATTTTTGGTGTATCAAAATCCCCCAAACATAAATGTTTCTTGCCCTCAAGTAACCTCTTTACTACATAAAAATTATGACTCATGACAAAGAATTTAGCTTCTAGATTTCTATATTTTTGTCCACTAAATATAATAGCATAACTTAAGTAAAAAGTAAAATAACTCTAGTTAATACTAAAGGTATAAGAATATGCAGCAGTCAAGTCTAAGATTTCTTATTCTCTATTCTTTTCAAGGAAAATTGCAAATTATTCATATTAAAGCCACTTAGAATATCCATAAAAAAATGAACTTCATAAAACTTCACTAGTAAATATGCTAATACTGAAATAAAAGTTTAGAAAATGTAGTCAAGCCTTCTTCTTTAAGTGAATTCAAGTGAAGCCAAATTTGAACTTCACTATCTGGATAACCTTTAATGATCTTGAACATCACTATCTTCTTCTTTAAGTTAAAAACTTTTCACATTCCTTCACTTTATAAATTTATATTAGCTTTAAAATTTTTTAATAAAGTTTTATTCTTTTCTTATCTTCTTATATGAATCTCTAAGATTTTTAATACTTAATACAAATTCCTTTACTTACAATAGAAAAACAACCTTATTCTCTCATACCAAATATCTTAATCTCTAAATTTAACCTTTACTATTGAAAACTTTTACTTAAGTTTACTATATATTCACAAACACAAATATAGTTATCTAAAGTTACCTTCTAATACCAAAAGTCATGTTAAATTTTAAAAAGTTTGAAAATATAGTTAATTGAGGACAAATAAAATTTAGTTTTATTTTTTTTAAAGGAATTTTTCTTTCCCCCCAAACTTAATTTTTTAAAAGACTTAGCTTAAAAAATTGAAAAAATAAAGGGTGAAAGAAAACATTTAATACATAAAGAAAAAACTTACCTGTTGAAGTTTCTGATATTTTTCTGATATTGAAACTTAATATTGAAACTTAACTCTGAAATATTGTAGGTGCTAATATAAAAAGCTACAAGACTTAAAGCATTATATAACACATAACATATATAAAAATTTGCTGAGAAAGAGTTAACTACAAATACATTCAACAAAGTACTAAAATGATTTCCAATGTAAAAATAGCTTCACAATCCTATTGTTCATAATACAACATAATATTTAAAATAAAGCAAAGTGTCACACTTTAAAAAAAATAGTCACATCAATAAAGTAAAACCAAACATAAACTAAACATAAATCAAATTAAAACATCACCAATCATCATCTTCTTCTTCTTCCACATCCATTTTTTTTTTTGCTAATATGTGGTAAAAACAGGGTGAGTAGCAAGCTGAGTTGAGTGGTCACCCCTCATGTATCTGATCATCGCATCATCATAAGAAACATCATATTCAAACTTCTGTCTTGTCAAAACACCATTGTGTGCATTTCTGGCCTCCATATTTTCCATTCTACTTTCTATTCTCAAGATATCTCCCTGTTGGATCATCATCTGCTCCTTAAGTTCCTGGAGAGTAGGGGTACTCAAAGTAGTGATACTTGAAGTAGAAGAAATATCCCTACTCCTACTTCCAAATCTTCATCCAACATGAGATTCATAAGTTTTAATATTGGCAGGTCCAGTAGGTTTTAGAGGTTGAATCCTCACCTCATGCATTTTAAAATCAACTCCTGCCTTTTCACATAGTGTGAAGATCAGGGTAAAGTGTGCTAAACCACCAGTAGTCTCTCCTAAAGCAATAGAATGAGTGTTTCTGTAAATAATAGAACCTAAATCTATCCTTCTCATCTGCTGGATACACAAGTTTAAATCTACTAAGTAAGAGTTCTTCACCAAAGGATTTTCTCGATTTTATATCTTAGCTAGACCGCTGGTCTGAAAGCTAGATCGCTGGTCTGAAGGTGATAAACAATAAAGAATCTATGCATAATACCATAATTTTTAATCAATTTCTCAATTCTCTTATTCCTAAAATGGGATCCTCCATCTATAATAATTACTCTCGGCATTTCATATCTTATAAAAATATTTTTATTTAAAGATTGAAACATTCTGAGTATCACATTTAAGTACAACAACACCTTGAATCCATTTGGACATATAATCAACAACAAGTAATATATATAAATTTCCAAATGAAGGCATAAATGGTCCCATAAAATCTATTCCCCACACAACAAAAATTTCAACATCCAATGTGTAATTTAGAGACATTTTATTTCTTCTAGAAATATTTCATACTCGCTGACATCAATCACATGATTCAATATATTCATTAACATCTCTAAAAATAATAGACCAATAAAATCCATCTTGCATTTATATGCAGTTCTATTTGTTCCAAAATGTCCTCCAAATTTTGAATCATGACATCTTTCAATTATTTATTGAGTTTCTTCGTAAATTGAGTTTCAATTATTTATTGAGTTTCTTCGTAAGACACACCTCATCATAATTAGATCTTTACATTTTTACATAAATAAGGGTTGTCCCAAAAATAGAATTTTGAATCATAAATAAATTTCTTTAATTATTGATACTTAACATCTGGTGGTAGAATATCAATTACAATATAATTTACTATATTGGCATACCACGGCATATTCCACAGTGTATTTATTTCATCAATGCTATATAACTGTTCATCAGGAAAATTTTCTAAAATTTTAATTGCAAAATTAGTTAATATTTCTTTTTTTAGTCTAGACAAATGATCAACTATTTGATTATCATTTCCCTTTCTATCAACAATAGTAAAATTTAACTCTTGCAAAGAAGTATCCATCTAATTAACCTTGGTTTAATATCATTCTTTTGCATTAAGTATTTAATAGCAAAATGATTTGTATGCACTATACATTTAGTTCCAATAAAATAAAGTCTAAATTTATCAAAAGCATAAACAACAACTAATAACTCTCTTTCAGTAGTAGTGTAGCTAATTTGAGTATCATTCAGAGTTTTACTAGCATAATATATTACTTTAAAAATTTTGTTGTGCCTTTGTCCTAAAACAGCTCCAATAGCAAAATCACTAGCATCGCACATTATTTCAAATGATTTTTCTTAATCAGGTGTGACTATTATAAGGGTAGCAGGTGAAACTATTATAGGTACATTGATTAATTTTACTTTCTATAAATCAGATATTTTTATGCATTCCTCATTAAAATTAAATGTTGTATCTTTTTCCAAAAGTTGCAAAAGTTGGCATAATGACTTAAAGTTGGCATAATGACTTAGTTATTTTTGAAAACTTTTTTATGTTACGCCTATAGAAACCAACATATCGTAGAAAACTTCTTACCCCTCTAACCGTAGTGGGAGGTGGTAATTTTTTAATAACCTGAATTTTTTGCAGGATCCACTTCCATGTCATTTTTAGAAATTTTATGCCCAAGTACAATTCCTATTGCAACCATAAATTAACATTTTTTCCCAATTCCAAATTAGTAGTAGGTTGATTTTTTCACATAATTTCAGAACTTTTTCTAAATTACTTAAACATAATTCAAATGAAGTCCTGAATACAGAGAAATTATCCATAAATACTTCATTTCATGTTCAATCAAATTACTAAAAATTGACATCATACATCTTTGAAATGTCGCAAGTGCATTGCATAGTCCAAAAGACATTCTACAAAAAGAAAAGCAAATGTTCCTTAAGGGTTTGTAAATGTTTTTTTCTCTTGATCCTCTAGAGAAATTAGAATTTGATGATACCCGGTATATCCATTTAAAAAGTAGTAATATTTGTTTCCAGCCAATCTATCCAACATTTGGTCTAGAAAGGCTAAAGGAAAGTGATTTTTCCTGGTGGCCATGTTTAATTTTCTATAGTCTATACAAATTTGCCAACCAGTAACTTGTCTTATTATAATTAATTCATTTTTCTCATTTATTTCAACGGTCACTCCTTTTTTCTTTAAAACACAGTGAATTGAACTCATCCAAGCACTGTCTGAAATATGATATATAATTCCAACATCTAACCATTTTAAGATTTCTTTCTTAACAAATTCTTTCATTATTAGGTTTAATCTCCTTTGAGGATCAGCTTTAGGTTCTTATTGTTCATCTGATAAAATTTTGTGCATACAAATTGAAGGACTAATTCTTTTAATATCTACTAAAGTCCATCCAAAAGCCTTTTTATATCTTTTCAACATTTTTATTAATTTTTGTTCTTGAATTTCAGCTAACTTAGAAGATACAATAACATGCAATGTTCAGCTAACTTAGAAGATACAATAACATGCAATGTAGATGAATCTCTTAAAAAAAGATATTTTAAATGACAGGTAATACGTTCAGTTCAAGTTCAGGTGGTTTAATACATGAAGGAATAAGATTTTTATTATCATTTTCCAACAAATCTAAAGTTTTAAATTTTCCTAAATATAATCTAAATTCTCTTCTTTTATTTCATTCTCCTTCTTGGAAAATTCTTCTTACCTTAATTTTTCTTCAAACATTTCCTTAAATTGCTCATTACTTAGATAATCAGTAACTTCCATCCGCAAACATTCGTTATCTTTTATTATTGCAGGATATTTTATAGCTTTAGCAATATTAAATGTTACTTATTGATCATTAATTCTCAATATTAATTCTCCTTTTGCACATCTATCATAGCTCTCCTTGTTGCAAGAAATGGTCTCCCCAAAGTAATAGGAATCTCATTATCTTCCTCCATATCTAATACTATTAAAGTTTACAGGAAAAATAAATTTATCCACTTTTACTAATACATCTTCTATAACTCCTTTAGGATAAGTTATTGATCGATCAGATAACTGAAGAGTTACAATAGTATGGGAAATCTTTCCCAAATTTAAATGTTTAAAAATTGATAGAGGCATAAGTTTGATATTTGCTCCTAAATCACATAAGGCTCTTCCAAAAAACTTTTCATCAATTGCACAAGGTATAGTAAAACTACCAGGATCTTTTAACTTTTTAGGAAGATTTTTCTGAATAATAGCGCTACACTCTTCACTGAGTGCAACGATCTCATGATCTGCAAACTTCCTTTTCTTGTTAAGTATATCTTTCATAAATTTCACATAACTTGACATTTTTTCTAAGGCCTCAATGAAGGGAATGTTTATCTTTAAACTTTTAAGAATTTCTAAAAATTTTGTAAATTATTTATCTTTATTATTCTGCTTCAATAGTTGAGGAAACAGTGGTAGTGGTTCTTCAAAAGAAACTTGTATTTCTTCATTTTCATTGTGGTCGCTTTCAATCTCTTCCTTCTCCTCATCAACTTCAGTTTCTCTTTGGATTCTTGTTCCAACTTTTTTTTCACTTCGTAATAGAATAGCTTTAATTTTCTCCTTATTTTGATCTTTTGGATTAACCTCCATAGTACTCGGAAGATTTCCTGAAGGTCTGTTACTAAGTGCAGTAGCAATATGTCTTAATTGATTTTCAATATTTCTAATAGCAGCTCCTTAATTTTGTATTTGATTTACCATATTCAATATTACTTCTTATATTGTCAACCTCTTTTCCTTAACTTGTGGGTTAGTGTTAGAGTTAAATTCAGGAGGATAATAAGGTCGATAATTAGGATTTCCTCGATTTTTTAAAGTTCTTGAGGGGTTCACCGAATTATTATAATTATTCCAACTAAAATTAGAGTGATTTTTCCATCCACGCTTGTAATAATTAGAATAGGGATTGTTATTTCAATTATTTATAGCATTCAAATTTTCATAAGATGATGGAGTATCAATTATTTGCCCTAATAATTTTCCTCTAATACTGGTGACATTTGAGAATAGTTCACTCCAATTTGATTAACCTATTTTGATATAGCAGCAATTTCAGCAATTTGAGATGCTAAAAGATGCTAAAATAGACATTGCATCAGATTCATGAATCTAGCTACTCTCTTAGGCATTACCTGTTCAGAGGGCCATTGAAAATTTTTAGTAGTCATTCCTTCTATTAAAGAGTATGCTTCATCAAAAGGATTTGATATTAGTGATCCTCCTGTAGCAGCATCTATAATAGATCAAAGTGATCCTACTAATCCATTGTAAAGTTTGAATTATTAACCAATCTGGTAAAGCATGGTGTGGACATTTTCTAAGGAGATCTTTAAATCTTTCTGAGGCTTCATATATTGATTCCCTTTCAAACTGAGAAAAAGATGTAATATCAATTCTAAGCTTAGCAATTTTCAAGGGTGGAAAATATTTAGCCAAAAATTCTTATGATAGTTCTCCCCAAGTTCTAATAGATCCAGGTACTAATGAATTTAACCAAGCTTTAGCTTTATCTCTTAATGAAAAAGGAAAAAGTCTAAGCCAAACATAATCATTAGACACTCTATCATATTTAAAAGTAGCACATATTTCAAGAAAACTAGGAAGATGTAAGTTAGGATGTTCGGTAGGTGTTCCTCCAAACTGATTATTTTGTACCATTTGAATAATAACAGATTTAAGCTCAAATGAATTAGCAGCAACATCAGGATTTTGAATAGTTAAGTGAAGTTCATATGCTGTAGGATTAAAGGTCTTTGTTGATTGTCTTTGTTGATTTTAATTTATTTGATTATCTAAGTTATTCATCATTTCGTTCAAATTTTTAATTTCCTTTTATTATTTTCAAATTCTTCTAATAGTATGTTCTAATTCCGAATCATTAGGTACTAAACCTTCAGATCCAATATTTCGCATAAAGAAATATAATCAACAAAGAAAAATTTTTAAAAATACTATTAAATATGTATATTTATATTAATTTTTTTTGAATTTGTATTTTATATTTTTTGAATTTTTTATATTTCATATCTAAATTTCTTAATTTACCAAATCTGCTTAATTTACTGTTACCTTTCCCGGAAACAGCGCCAAAAACGTGGCCCCCAAAAATGTAGTTGTGTAAAAGTTATAAAGCAGACTCTGCTTTACAACAATGCCAAAATCTTGATGTGGTATTTTATGAATAAGAACGTTAAGCATTTAATGTTGGGATTCTATGCAAGTATATGTATTGTTATAAAGAAATATAAGACTTTCTATTTAAGCCCCAAATATTGATCCCACGAGGAAGGCTTAAATTTTAAATGATAAATTAACTACAAAATTCATAGAAATAAAATGAAATTATGGTCACTAACTTCATATGTTCGAGATACTATCAAAACTAAATTATTAAGTACTAGCAAAATTTAAATGCAAAGTTTAAAATGGTAACTACTAAACTATATTTATGTGATGAAGTTTTCTAATATAAAAAAGCATCTTTCCCACTACAATGAGTTTTTGGTAAATTGAGATGAGATAAATGGGTTAAATATGTATTGTACTAAATAGGAGCAATTTTCATTCTCTACCCTCATTCAGTGTTATAGAAAATCATTCGCTAATCTCAGGTTTACTCCCTAAATCCGTGACTAGGCTAGGAGGATAATAGCTCTCACTCCAGAGCTCCCACTTCCCTTCCCCTAAAGACTAAGTCTCAAAAACAATAAGACCAAATTGGGGATTTTAGTATACTCAACAATGTATATTTTCCTAAAAATCTCCAATTCTACACCCAACAATGTATATTTTTCTATTTATTTGCACTTAATTCCATGAATGAAATACTCTTTCTTGGAATTAAGTGCAAATAAATAGAAAAATATACATTGTTGGGTGTAGAATTTGAGATTTTTAAGAAAATATACATTGTTGAGTACACTAAATATGATTCTCATTCTGTTGTAGAACTCATACTCCATTTGCTAGATCATATGTTTCATAACATATTTTAACAATTCAATTGGTCAGATCAAAAGGTAAATTAAGAACAGAGTTAAAAAGGCATCACAATTTGTTTTACATTTTAATATTGGCACATCCAAATTATCTATTTATTTCACTATATCTCAGAGTAGAGAGAAAGATAAAGGAAACTACCCAGACTTCATGTGAAAGATACGACAACTACACAGACTTCATGTGAAAGATACAACAAAACATAAATTTCATATATAAAAGAAAGTTCATACAATAATAATAAATAAACAACACTTATCTGAAACTCTTTCTCAAAGCAAATCCCATGTAGCCTCTCTTAGGAAATGCAGAAAGAAGAAATTTCTCACTTCTCTCCCTCTCCAGCACCCTTAGAGAAGAATTCACACTTAAACTCACCACAAAAACTTAAAACTATAAGGAAATTAAATGACTAATGGACTCTAAGTGGCTATATGGAATGTGGAATAGCATGAAAGAGAGTGGAAAGCGGCTGAAGGGTGTGAAGAGGCGCGAAGAGAGGTCTTTTCTGATAAATTTTGACTTTAAATAGAGCCTACTGTTGGTTTTCCAATAGGTGCATCCAAAAACTCTTCAAAATGCGTCCAAATTTGTTGAATATTATAGAAATAGGGCATGCACCAACACTGCCGCCGTCGACACCAGTAGCCATTTAATTAATCTGTGCTCTCTATCAAATGGCGTCGTCAGCGCCCACTCTGGCACCATTGGTGCCCAGTCTGGCACTGTCAATGCTGAGCATTTCTTCTAAAGCTCCATTTTGACTCCAAATTCCATCGTTTTTGCTTCCTTTTGGCTCCAAATCCTAAAAATCAACAACCTGCAATAAAACATGAAAAATACCTTCTTTTAAAGTGCAATATCACAAAAAATGAGTATTAAATATGCGTCTAAAAATGTTTATATTTTTGGTGTATGAAATAGGAGCTTGTGACATTCCTTTACTTTATAAATGTATATTAGCTTTTAAGTGATTCATCATAGAGTCCCAATTTTTTTCCATTCATATAAACTTCTAATACTTTTAATATTTCAAAAATATAGTTTTCCTTTACTTTAAATAATCAAATATAGTCTAATCCTCTTATACTAAATATCTTGACCTATAAAGTTAACCTTCATTAATAAAATTTTTCACTTAAGCCTTCTAGGATATTTAAATAAAATGAAAGATTTAGTTATCTAAAGTGAAGTTCTAATATCTGAAATCATATTAAAATTAATTTTGAAAGAAAAAAATATTTTTATGGAAATCTAAAAGTTAATTTTTCCTCCCCCAAACTTAAGTTTTTCATTAAACACAATAGTAGAGGTAAAAAGACAAAAGAAATCTAACCTTTTGTTGCGGGCTTTTGATAATTTGAAGCTTTACAGGTATTAATAAAAAATTTGAACTAGCAGAACTGAAACAATTAGAAGCTTTTCTACACATAATATATTAGAGATTTGTAAAGTAAAGAAAAATTTAAAACATCAACTTTAAGCATTTACCACAAATATAAAACTATTGAAAGTTCGAACTAAAGGAACAAACAAACAAACATTCAATCATCACAATCAAATTATAGTTTTAACATAGTACAACAATATAAAAATTGATTACAAATACATAAGATCACAGATCTAAAATAAACTATGAACACAATACTCTACCAATCATCTTTTTCTGCATTTTTTGGTTCTTCATCTCGTTGGTACAGAGTATTTGCAGGGACAAGTAGGAAAGATCACACGAGAGTCTCACCTCATGAATCTAACATAAGCATCATGGTAAGCTATATCGTACTCAACCCTTTTCCTTGTGTACTCGTTAGTGTTATGATTTCTTGCTTCCAATCCAGTAATCCGATTTTGTAGTCTCTCAATGTCACCTTTTTGTATCATCAACCGCTCCATAACATCAAAAAGATTATAGGTCCTAGAGGTAGAAGAGGATAGAAGGGGTGAAAATGGTTGGTCCCTGTGTTAAATCATGATTTTAATTCAAATATGGGCATTTCGGGTTTTGGGAGCTGTCGGCGCTGGATAGGGTGCCATCGTTGCTCTACTTAAGTCGTGGACTAAAACTCTCAATAAATGGGCGCCATCAGCGCCAGTTCAATTTTTAGGGTTCCAAATAATTTTTTTTTTTGGAATTTAAATCATTTCAAAGTCACACCAGCATCTAGTTAGCCTTTTTAAGCATCAAACATCATAATAAAGTGATCAACTAACATCAATTTTACACAAACAACACAAAACATCACTTTAATATATATAAAATCCAAATTACAACTATACACATTTGAGCACTCAAATACATAAGTTCATAAAACAAAACCACATAAAATTTCATCGTCGCACACATCCACAATACTCTAGCACTAAAAACCAAACATAGACACAAATCCCAAGCATAATAAGTCTAAAATTGTATTGTAAAGAAATCTAAATACTAAGCACTCCTAGTATATTAAAGTTCAATTACTAAATACTAGATATAAAGTAGAGTCACTACTCCTCATCAGTATCGTTGCTATCTTCTCCTCTAATATCTCCCATCGATTGGTGGTGAACGAACAAATTGTAGAAGGGACGATACGGGAATTCATCAGTCGAGTCTTTAGAAATCAAAGCTTTTCTCTTCATCAAATGTATCAAACCCTCTTCAATATGCCTAGTGTGATCAAATTTTTTGTTCATATGCCAATCCAGATGATCAAATAAATCTGAGATATTATTAATTGCATTCATAAGATTCTGTACCACTTTCTTCAATGTCTTAATCTTCTTTAGAATCAACTGTGAAATTTCAGGAAGTAGGGTAGAATAGGTTGTCAACTCTGAGATGGTTAGTCTGCAATTATGCTCATATCATTTTCATCTCCAATTGCTTGGCAGTCAAATAGCTTAGTTGTGTTCAGGTGCTTCCAAGGAAAAAAACACTTTTATGTAGCTTTCATATGGAACTTGTGATTGGCTGCAGAAAAGAAATATGGTGGAAGGATGTCCAAGCCCATATTTAGATCTATGTACAATAAATCCCAAGAAAGATTTCACAATTATAGTACCAATATCAATAGGCCTTCAAATTTGAATACAATAATCAAAATCGCACTTTCCTTAGTCACTTTGCTAATTTTAATAGTTTGGAGTAGTTTTCCAGATATGAAGAAATGTCGTTGCTTCGACATAGGATTTAATAATGTAGCAGAGAAACTTACATACCCATTTTCTCTTATCTCCCAATCTTCACTTTCATCTATCAAAAATTGAAAAATCCCATTCATGTTGTCTCTCGTAGGGGAAAAGTTCGTGTAATGGTAGATTGACACATTTTCTATTATGAACAGGTCTTTAATCCTTAACGGAGTAAATGGTAAAGACCTGCCTCTCACATAGACGACTTCTTGGTTGATTTCATGATGATTAGCGTAAAACTCTTTCACCACAGAAATGGCTACAATGGCATTAGTGTAGCATAAAACTTCTCAACGCCTCTGCACAATAATCTCCTCTACTCGAGTACTTGGAGCATTTAAACCATGATTTTTGAAGCCTTTCTCTTATTAGCCTTCTCTTCACCAGAACTTTGTTGAAAAGTTATTGCGCTTCGAAACTGATAAACTTTCTCCTATTGAAAACTCTAAATCTTGAAGTTTTTAAAAACTTGGAAGCCATGGGGTGCAAATTTGGAATCTATCCTTTCATTTTTCTGGAGTTCAAGGGTTTAAAAATTTAGGCAGTTATAAGGGTGAAAATTTCACCTAAATCCTCCAAAAATCACAAATTCAAACCCAATAACTGTTTCCTAGTCGTCAACGCCGTCGGCGCTGGATAGGGAGCCATCGACACGCTATCCCCAAAAATTGGCCAGTCTCTATGCAAATGGGCGCCGTCGGTGCGAGAGCACTAAAACACTCCAAACTTCATTTTGGCCAGAAATGTTCCAATTTTTTGATACGATCCATTAATTATCATTATTGATATCTATGAGAGAGCATGACTCAAATATATAATTAACTAATAGTAATAATAGCTCAAACAATCTAAATCTTAAAAATAACTATGGGTTGCCTCCCACAAAGTGCTTAGTTTAACGTCGTCAGCCCGACAAGCTTAGTTTTAGTCAGGTCGACTCAACATTAAAACTTCTCTAAAACTTGGTCTAGATCTCCAAAAATAGAGTTCTAATTTATGCCCATTAACTTAAAATATTCTTCTAGTTTTTGGATCTTCAATATCAATAAAACCAAATTGATAAAATTTTAAAGTAGTTAACGGTCTTATCCACCTAAACTTTAGTTTCCTAAGAAATAATCTCTATCTCGTATTATATAGCAAATCCTTATGTCCAGGTTCAAAATTTTTTTTATAAGCTTCCGATCATGCCATATATTTATTTTCTCCTTATACATTCTATGATTATAATAAGATTCATTTCTAATTTTATCCAATTCATTCAGTCTCGGTAATTTTTTCTCACTAGCATCCCTTAAATTGAAATTTATTTCTTTTATCACCCAATATGTTTTATGCTTCAAATCTACTGGTAAATGGCAAGTCTTTCCAAAAATTAGTCTATAAGGAGACATTTCTATTGGAGTTTTATAGCAGTCATGTATGCCCATAATGCAATATCTAATATAACAGACCAATCTAATTTATGAGGATTTATAGTTTTCTCCAAAACTTGTTTAATTTCACGATTAGATACCTCAGCTAAACCACTAGTTTGGGGATGATAAGTGGTAGAGATTCTATGCATAATATTATATTTTTCAACCTATCTCTGAATTAGATTATTCCTAAAATGAGATCCATCATCAGTAACGATTACTCTCGATATTTCATATCTTGTAAAATACTTTTCATTAAAAATTTTGAAACACTCTGAGCAGAACATTTGGGTAAAGCTATTGCTTCTATCCATTTTGATACATAGTTTTCAGCAATCAATATATATAAATTCCTAAATGAAGGAATAAATGGTCCCATAAAATCTAATCCCCAAACATCAAAGATCTCAACTTCTAATGTAAAATATAGAGGCATTTCATTTCTTCTAGAAATATTACCTACCTCTGATATTTATCACGTATTTATAAACAACCTTAAAAATAGTAGGCCAATAAAATCCAAATTGTAAAACCTTATGTGTAGTTTTATCAGTTCCAAAATGTCCTTCGAATTCTGAATCATGACATCTTTGATTATTTGGTTCAATTTCTTAATAAGGCACACATCTTCTAATAATAAGATCCTTACATTTTTTGTATAAGTATGGGTCATCCAAAAAGTAAAATTTGGCATCATATATAAATTTCTTTTGTTGTTGCATTATTAATTCAGGTGGTAAAATATTACTCATAATATAGTTCACAATATCAGCATAGCACGGTAAATTCCTTTCCTTAATATTATAAAGTTATTCATCAGGGAAAGTTTCTATTATTTCCTTTTCAAAATCAGATAATTCATGTGGTTCCAATCTAGATAATTGATCGACTACTTGATTATCAGCTCATTTTCTATCTACAGTCATAAAGTCAAATTCTTGCATTAAAAGTGTCCATCTAATAAATCTTGGCTTGGTGTCCTTCTTTTGCATTAAATATTTGACAGTTGAATGACCTATATGCACTATACATTCAGTCCCAATTAATATGACCTAAATTTTTCAAAAGTATATACAATAACTAATAACTCTCTTTCAGTAGTGGTATAATTAAATTGAGTATCATTAAGAGTTTTTCTAGCATAGTATATAACTCTAAACATTTTATCATACATTTGCCCTAAAACAGCTCCAATCACATAATCATTACATCACACATTAGTTCAAATAGTTTCCCCCAATTAGGTAAAAATATTATAAGCGTAGTGATTAATTTTTCTTTTAATAACTCAAAGTCTTTTAAATATTCTTCTTTAAAATCAAACTTCTTATTTTTTTCTAAAAGTTGGCACAGAGACTTAGTGATTTTTGAAAAATCTTTAATATATCGCGTGTAAAAACCAACATGTCCTAGAAAACTTCTAACCCCTCTCATTGTAGTAGAAGATGATAATTTTTTTATAATTTGAATTTTTGTAGGGTCTACTTCCATGCCATGTTCATAAATTTTATGCCCAAGTTAAATTTTATGCCCAAGTACAATTCCCAAGTACAATTCCTCTTGCAACCTAGATAGATGATCAACAATTTGATTATCAGTTCTTTTCCTATCGACTACTACAAAATGAAATTCATACATCAGAGGTACCCATCTAGTTAATCTTGGTTTCTCATCCTTTTTTTGCATCAAATATTTCATAGCTGAGTGATCAGTCTGCACTACACATTTAGTTCCAATTAGATATGACCTAAACTTATCAAAAGCATAAACAATTGCTAATAACTCTCTTTCAAGAATGGTGTAACTAATTTAAGCATCATTAATAATCTTACTACCATAGCATATAACTTTAAAAATTTTGTCAAATCTCTGCCCTAAAACAGCTCCATTTGCATAATCACTTGCATCACACATTAATTCAAAAGGTTTCTCCGGATAAGGTGAAACTATTAATGAAGTAGTGATCAATGTTTCCTTTAAAGTTTTAAAGGTTTTAAGGCACTCTTGGTTAAAGTAAAATCTTGTATCTTTTCCCAGAAGCTATCATAAAGGCATGTAAAATCTTATATATATCTGTCGACACTATTTTAGTTAAGGGGTTGCCCGTTGGAAGCTGTCGGTCACCAGAATCAAAATCCCGTCGCCTGTTTCGGAAGGATATTTTAATTTACATATATTTTTCATAGTTTAAATGAAAGAGCGCTATACCTGAAACTCTATATCTATCCCGAAGAATAAACACAAAACTTTAGGATGAGGCTTGATTAAATAAACTATGAAAGGCTTGACGTCCGTTTGGTCTATGAAACCGTTTTATTTGCTGATAATTTCCCCTATTTAATATGAAGAATTAAATAGGGTTTATTTTAAGCTGGGTTCGAACAAGCTTCCTATAAGGGAAAACCCCTATAGTTAATTACATCTTAAATAATTGAAGTCACCTAAAAAAACTCTCGATAAAAATCAGGAAATATTATCTTCAAAGAGGTCAAAAAGATAGGACTTTTCAATGAGATAAGACGAAGAGGTGTGAAAAGGGATTGGCTCAAATTTGAAACATTTTTTTTGGAATCTAAAGGAGGAAGAACTGGGGGATGTCATGGATCCGGTGGAGAACCTTGGTGACTTTCCAATCTATCCTATTATTTGGCTTCGTTTCTGAGGAGAAATTATTTAAATGTTTAATCCTGCCAATTTTATTAATTTAAGGCAATTTAAGGCTTACATTCTTAAGGCTTACATTCGTGTGAAAAAATCACACAAATAGCTTGGAAGATGTGAAGATTTAGGTTGTGACGGACGACATTCTCAGAATCCTAAGACGGTTTAGAGCTTAGATTGTACAGAAAAGCTATACAAAATCTTAAAGATGAGTTGAGGACTTATGTTGCACTAGGCAGACAACCTCAAAGTCTTATGGCTTTAGTTCTTTAATTCTAAGGAAGGAATGGTTTTGCTAGGGAATACAGATTTTATTGTTGGAGATGGCCATGCTGCCCACCATGCTAGCTCCAAGCTCCTTGTCGTGGCGAGTTCAAGTTTTGTAGTGTTTCAAGTTATGGTGTCAAATCAGATGCCCTTATGGTTGTAGTTCTTTACATGTTGTGGGGCATGTTAAAGTTTATTAAAGCGACACCGGTTAGGATCCTACGGTTCTGTTATTCCGGTACCACTATTTTAATTGGATTCACTTAGTCCAAATGAATTTACTAAACTTAACTTAATGAGTAACTTAATGAGTTACATACTTTCATTTAGGCTGTGGGAAGCCTCGTTAGCAACCGTTGGTTACCTCCTCCGAAGAATCCCGATCATCTGATATAGATGTTTTAATTTAGTTGTAATTGTGGCTTTTGTGATGTTTGTGATTAAATTTTGAGTTGTCTTATATTTTAAATGTTATAGCGGTGAATTTTATCTTGATTGATTTTAATTTTGGTTTTGATTTTACAGCTATCCTAGCAGTTTTGGTTTTCATGCCGCGTGACATCGTTATTTAACATTATTTAACATGTAAGCTTTCTAAGCATAAAATATAGTGTGGAAAGTATAAAAAAAAGACGGTACTGTAAATTGTAAAAGAGTACCTAACGAGTCTTCTCGTTCCTCCACATGAAACTCAAAATGCATGTAAGGGAAATTTTATGTAAAGTGAAATAATAAGGTTCTGATGATTTACCAAATCCTAAATCATATCTTGGTGAGCCCCTATTAATGCAATTAAGGATGATCTTATTAAGCGAAACTTAGTGAGTTTAGTAGACCTCCAAGGTATCCAACAAGTCAGGAGAAAAAGCAGGTCCATGCTTCCCCCTTATCGCCTGGAGAAAAGTCTCAAGCTCATTTAAACTTATTATGTTGCTTAATAATTCATTCTGTAAATATCTTTAGTGTTCCGTGAACATCGATGTTTCAATTATCCCTAAGAGTAGGGTAATCATCATTTGTCATTTAATTTGAGAATTATGTGAGTAAAGACCCTTAAAAAGAGTAAGTTAATGCTATTAAGACACTTTGCCAATTTTATCTTTAGCTTGGGCTTATAGTGTTCAATTTTCTAGTTATATTCACTTTTCTAATCCTCATTTAACCAAATTTGATTTAGCTTAGGTCACTACTAAGCCCTTAAGACCATCGTGGATGTCTTAGTCATTTTGAAAGAGATTAAATTTTAAGTGATAATAATTCATCATCATAACATTTGAATGTCACTTGAACATCAAATAAGGGTATTAAATTAATGAGTTATTAACACTAACAATCATACCCCTAAGTCTAGGATCAATTAATTTACTAGACTTCCAAATTTTAATAATTTAGAAAATTATAAATTTATCCTTTAATTAGGACAAAAAATGAGATTATTTTCAAGATGAGATTATTTTCTACCAATTAATCCCTGTGTTTCAGTCATCCAAATATGTTAATTAGGATAAAAAAGGTTGTCCATTTTCCTTTCTTGAATTAAGCCTAAATGTTAATTAAGGCCAAATTCTCAAAGTTATACTTTTACCCCTAAGGCTCTATCACTTCATAATTTATCAAATTTAATTCAAATGACTTTAAAATTTTCATCTTACCTTACTCATTAGTCAATTAAGACATGAGAGGTGAAAATGTGATTTTTAAAATTTTAATTTAATTTATATAATTATTGATATGCAAAAATAAGGTTTTTTAAAGAAAATTTCATATCTTGACCAAAGCAGAGCCTAATCCCTTATACTTTTTACATGTGGTAGACATAGATAATAAAACCATTAGGACCAAATTTTATGATTTTTTCAGTTATATTTGAATTATTATAATTATTTTAACTTATGGAGTGTTAATTAATTATAAAATATTTTAAATGTGAAAAATTAAGTCTTGCATTTTTATTAAATCCTTCTAAGGTCAAAGAACCCAAAGAAATAAATTTCATATTTTTTTGACTTTTCTTTGATTTATTAGAATTATTTAAGTGAAAGGTTAAGAAAAAATCATTTTTTAGCCTTTAAAAAATTATTTTTAGCTTTAAAATTCAATATCTTCACTTAAAAAAAATTAAGAAAAATATTCCAATTGCTCCTAAGTGCTTAAGTAACAATTGAGAACATTTTCATTGATTTTATCAATTTTGTGATTTTTATTAATTTTTAATTATTTAAGTATTAAAATAGGCTCCAAAAATGAAGTTTTTATTTTAATTACAATTTTTTTTTTAGAAAATTATCCTAATTGCAGAGAGCTCTAAAAACTAATTTTTATAATTTTTTGAGTTATATTTTAATTATTAAGAATTATTTTAGAATTAAAAATGTCATTTAACTTAGAAAATCAAGTTAAGTTATCAAATGAACTTCAAATATTTTGAAATTTTTATGGGAAGTTCTTTGAACTTTAAATCACTATGGAGAATTAAAATCAAGTCATTTAGATGATTATGTTTTTCAAATTAGTTTTCTTTGTGTTTTATGGTTTTGTGAGAGTTAAGTGTGTTCTTAATGACTTGGTCCATGAAAAATTTTTCAAAGCGTTCTCTGGTGATAGTAAACCTTCCAAAATTACTTTGGATTTTTATAAGCAACATGCTGGATATTATGATTAATTTATGCAAATAATAGATAAAACTAACCCTAATAACATGGAGAATCAAAATAAGCTCGGGATGAGGGGAAGTTCAATACCTTTGCTCTGAGAAGGGAAGCTTCAATCAGAGGTGTTTGACACGTTCGTGGAGGTCCAAGGAGTCTAGGGATTGAGCCTCTAGTCGTGGTGAAAGGTTTAGACCCAAATTCAATCAAAGCAAATTTGAGTGTTGATCAAAGTCTTGTGTAAAGGCTCTCTGTGAGGGGGGTTTGATGGGGCTTTCTCTTCTTTCATTGTGGCCAAGGGGTGTTGCCAAGGTGTGTGTGTGTTTAAGTTGATTTGTGCACTGTGGAGTTGTGGAGAGTTTTTTTCTATCTCTGACAAGGATTTGAGCTCAAAAATTGAACTCCGACAAGGGGAATTAGGGCAAGGAAGTGGTTGGGTTGTACTGAGGAGGTCTCAAATACTGAGGAGGTCTCAGAGGAGGTCTCAAAGAGGCTACATGAGCAATTTAGATGGGTCAGCTTGAGAAAATTTCAACACCTCTCTCTTGGCCATGAAGGGGACATTTTATAGCCATGGCCGGAGAGGGCCGGAGAGGAGAGGTCAGGAGGTCAGGGCCTGGTCATCGGTGCAAAAGCTTGCTTAGGTGGCATGTTGAGAGGCTCTAAAGTTTAATTGGGGTGAGTTGGCTCATAGGGCTAAGGATGGGTTTGATTTAGGGGTGGTGGCTCCCTGTTTTGGTAGTTTTTTTATGACTAGGCTGGCTGTCAGGACCAAGGAAGGTGGCCAGGAGGTCATGCGAGTCACAGGGAGGCTTAATTATGGTTTACCCCCATACGTTAATCATGATGGAAGAGATATTTGGTTTAAGATAAAAAAATGGGTATGAATCCCTTAATTTAGGGACCCATTAGTCCATAGCTTTCTTAAGTGGGTTTTGTATGGTTTATTCTGGTCCAAAGGAATGGCTTAGTGGCTGTGGTGGTCTTTGGTTGGCCAATTTGGCTTGATTAGGTCAATTTTTTGTGAAGGGGTCCATGTGAGTCAAAATGGCTAAAGGTTGG
>NW_018235764.1:20640-81298 GCF_001263595.1 Phalaenopsis equestris
GAGGCTAGCCATAATTTTGAGCCCAATTAATTGATCAAAACTGTCTATATGATTCTGATGAAGATTTTAGGAGAAGGATTGAAATGATTTTGAGTTCAATTGGGGGTTCAATTTGAAGGATTTTGGAAATTTGGTCACTTTGGGCATGTTGGGCTAGACTTGAGTCTAGATTGGGCTAAGCTCGGGCTAAGTCCAAATTGATTATTGAAAATGGTCAATATGAATGTCATGAAGAGTTTTCAACATAAAATGGGTGCCAATTTCAGGGCCAAGGCATTCAATTTGGTGAAATTTGGAGACAGCCAATTTGGGGATTCTTGGACTTGGGTCAAAATTTAATGAAATTGAGACCTCACCAAGGCCAATTGAAGGTCAAGTTTGATCTGTAGGAATATCATGAAGAGTTTTCAACATAAATTGTGGCAAATTGAGTAGGTTATTAGGTTCAATTTTGTGGGATTAAGTCATGTAGCCAAAATTGGGGGTTTGACTTAGATCAAAATTGTGCTCAAAGAATGGGCCAATTACACTTGAATTTAGTTTAAATTGGTCATATGAAAGGTGAATTTAAGTTTAAGATTGATATTGAAGAAAATTGGCCCAAAATTGATGGACATTTGAGGTAAATTTGGGGAAATTGGGCCTTTAAAGGCAATTTAGGGATTTTGGTCAAAATGGTCAAATTATCCAAATTAGGTTCAATTGAAGGGTCCAAATTGGTTTTGGAGACATTTGGAGTGATTTTGGATGTTTTGGGAATGTTTGGGGTGCCAAGGTTATTTTTTTATTTTGGCAATTTTGGGGGTATTTTGGTACATTTGGAATTTTTGGGTTATTTTGGGTAAATTGGGTATTTTCAAAAGGTTTGAAATGATTTTTGAACAAGTTTAGATATTTTGGGTGAATTTGAGGATTTTGATCAAATTTGGGATTTGGGGGTGTTTAGGTAATTTGCGTAGGTTTGGGGATGAAAGTTCAAACTGGGTATTTTGGTAGGGTTGGGGTATCAACCACCCTACATGAGCTATGGACCAATGGACTCCCCATTTGGGTCCTCTATGTACTGGTCTTAGCTAAACCCTGGCCTAGGGCTAGTGGGTTTAGGGGACCATATACATGAGTCTCCTAAAAGACCAAGGGATCAAAGTCAACAAATACTGGGTTTAGGGTTATGAGTGAGAGTGAGTTTAGTGAGTGAAAGTGAGTTCCTTAGCCCCAGACCAGCACTCAGGGTTAAACCTAAGGTCAAATAGTCCTATGGGAACTCTCCTTGAGCTCCCCCATAATGACCCCACCTATTAAGTGCTAAAGGCTAGGACCAATATATAGCGAGGAGTGCAGAATTTATAATGGTGAGGGTTCCTTTTCTAGTTTTCTAAGAATAGTCAACAAGAAAGTCCTATGGCTAGACCCTGGGCAACTAAAGAGGAGAAACTAAACCTCAACCAAAAGTGAGGTCAACAATATCTCCTGTAAAATCCAGCATGTCCTAAAAAGCTCTTAAGTCCTCTTACAATAGTAGGCGGGGATAGGTTAGATATAACTTGTATTTTTGTGGGATCTACTTCCATGTCATTTTCTGATTTTTTATGCCCAAGTACAATTCCTCCTGCAACCATTAATTGACATTTTTCCCAGTTTAATACGAGATTCATCTTTTCAAATCATTTTATAACTTACTCTAAATTATTTAGATCTATTTTAAATGAAGTTTCAAATACAGTAAAATCATCCATAAAGACTTCACTCCCTTTTTCAATTAAATCACATTAAGTTGACATCATACTTCTTTAAAATATTGCAGGTGCATTACATAATCCAAAGAGCATTCGTTGAAAAGCAAAAGTTCCATAAGAACTAGTAAATGTTGTTTTCTCTTGATCCTCTGAAGCAATAATTATTTGATAATAATCGGTATATCCATCAAGAAAACAAAAATATCTATGCCCAGCCAGTCTATCCAACATCTAGACTAAAAAGGGTAAAAAAAAGTGATCCTTTCTTATGGAAAAAATTAATTTTCTATAATTTATGCAGATTGTGATCCTTTCTTAGGGAAAAAACTAATTTTCTATAATTTATGCAGATTCGCCATCAATTGACTTCTCTTGTTGGTGTTAATTCATTATTATCATTTGTCACAATAGTCACACCTCCTTTCTTTGGAACATAATGAATTAGACTCACCCAATCACTGTCTGAAATAAAATATATTATTCCAACATCTAAACATTTTAAAATCTCTTTCTTGCCAACTTCTTTCATCATAAGAATCAATCACCTTTAAGGGACAGCTCTTGATTCATGATAATCTTTAAATAAAATCCCATGCATACAGATTGAAGGAATGATTCCTTCAATATCAGCTAATGTCTATCCAAAGGCTTTCTTGTATCTTCTTAGAGTTTCCAACAACTTTTGTTCTTGCGTACTAGTTAATTATGAGGATACAATAACAAGTAACGTGGATAAATCTCCTAAGAATACATAATTTAAATGTATAGGAAGTATTTTCATTTCCAGTTCAGGAGGTTTCTCAATAGATGAAATCAAATTTTTTTTATTATCTATAGGATATGACAATTCAAAATGTGCCTAAACATAATCCAATTTTTCATTACTCATTTTCGTAGATTCATCTTAAAATTTATCCTCATCTTCTAAATATTCTTTTTCAAATTTCTTTTCAAATGTGTTCGTGAAATTATTATGGCTTAAATATTTGTTAATATTCATTCTAAAGCATTCATTCTCTTGCTCTTTTACGGGGTATCTCATTCATTTTGCAATACTAAATGTAAAATCTTGATCACTAACTCTCATAGTTAGTTCTTCTTTCTACACATCTATCAAAGCTCTTCCAGTGGCAAGGAATGGTCTTCCTAGAATGATAAAAATTTCTTTTTCTTCCTCCATATCTAATACAATAAAAACCACAGGAAAGATAAATTTATCAACTTTTACCAAAACATCTTCTATAACTCTTTTAGGGTAGATAATCGAACGATCAGCTAACTGCAGAATTATGGTTGTAGGTGAAATATCTCTTAAACATAACCTCCTGAAAATTAATAAAGGCATAAATTTAATACTGGCTCCTAAATCACATAAAAAATTTCTAGAAAATCTTTCACCAATAACACAAGGAATAGTAAGACTCCAGGATCCTTAAGTTTTTCAGAAAGCTTCTTCTGACTTATAATGCTACACTCCTTGCTGAGTGCAATAGTTTCATTATCTATTAACTTTCTTTTCTTTTTAAGTATATCCTTCATGAACTTCACATAGCTTGACATTTGTTCCAAGGCTTCAACAAATGGAATGTTTATCATTAATTTCCTCAATATATCCAAAAATTTTAAAAATTGGTTATCTTTTTTTTTCTGCTTTATTCTTTAAGAAAATGTTGGTGGTGGTGTTTTTACAGTGATTTTCGTTGGTTTAATAGGACATTCAGACTCAAAACAAAAATCTTCGCAAGAGTTTTTTTTATACCTGATCTTTTTCAACTTCAACTTCCATTTCCTTTGAACTCTGGTTTTCAATTCTTTTCCACATCTCAGTTGAATAGCCTTAATTTTCTCTTTGTTCTGATCTTTAGGATTTACTTCAACATTACTAGGCAACGTTCCTAGAGGTCTATTGCTAAGTGCAGCAGCAATATACAGCAATATATCCCAATTGTATATCCCAATTGCTTTTCCATGTTTCTAATTGCAGCTTCCTAGCTTTTTAATTTGCGTCCCATTTGCAATATTAGTTCTTCCTTTGACAACTTATTTTCCTTACTCAGTAAATTATTAAAAACTAGAGAGTAATAATATTTATAAGTTAGATTTCCTTGATTGTTGGAGTTTCCCAATGGTTCTGCAACATTGTTTCCTCATTGCGAATTAGCAACATTAGAGTTATTATAACTCCAACTAAAATTTGGATGATTCTTCCAACTAGGATTATAATAATTGGCATAAGGATTATTCTAATAATTATTTATTACATTTAAGGTCTCATAATAAGATTAATATTCTATCATTTGTCTCAATGAGTTTTCCTCAAGCACAAGTGATTTTTTAGAATAATTCATTCCATATTGATCTATTTTCTTAGATATAACACTTATTTAGGCAACCAACATATATAGTGCATCATAATCATGAATACTAGCTACTCTTTACCATTTCATAGGGCCATTAAAAATTATTAGTAGCCATCTCTTGAATTAATAAATATGCTTCATTGAGTGGTTTTGACATTAATGATCCACTAGCAGCAGCATCAATTATTGATCTAAGAGATCCAATCAATCCATTATAAAAAGTTTGAATTATTTACCAATCTAGCAACGCATGTTGTGGACACTTCCTAAGGAGATCTTTAAATCTTTCCTAGGCTTCATAAATTGATTCTCCTTCAAACTGACAAAAAGATGTAATATCGTTTCTAATTTTTGCAGTTTATAAATGTGGGAAATATTTAGATAAAAAATTTTGTGATAAGTTTTTGCAGTTTATAAATGTGGGAAATATTTAGATTAAAAATTATGTGATAAGTCTCTCCAAGTTTTGATAGATCTTGGTGCTAATGAGTTTAACCACATCTAAGCTTTATCCCTTAGTGAAAAAAAAAAAAGTCTAAGTCTAATTGCATCATTTGATACACTATCATACACGCCATCACATTTAAATGTAGCACACAATTCTAGAGTAATAGCAAGGTGTAAATTAGGATCTTTAGTTGGTGTTCCCCCAAACAGATTGTTTTGAACCATTTGGATAATAGCAAGTTTAAGCTCAAATGAATTGACATCTACAATAGGGTTTTATATGCTAAAATGAATTTCATCTGCCGTAGGATTAACATAATCTCTTAAAGGTCTCTAAGCATTATGATGTTCATTGTTTCATTTACAACAATAATTGAGTTGCAAACCATTTTGCTAAAATTATCTATCGCTTTTCGTTACCTATCGCTTTTCGTTATTTTCGAATTTTTCTAATAGTTCTTTCTAACTTTGAATCGCAAGGTACTAATCTTTAGATCTTAAACTATGCATAAACATACACAATAGGCAATTAAAATAAGCAAACACACTAAAATATGAAAATATTTAAACTAAGTACAATCAATTTTTTTAAATAAAATTTTTTAACTATAAAGTAATTTACTAATACTTTCCGTTACTTTCCTTCCTACCAACGACGACTAAAACTTGATGCGGCGGATTTTTCTGTGTTACTTTTACAGATAATTTTTAATATTACAAAATACACACAATAGTTATAATAATAAATATGGAATGTAAACCCATCAAAAATAACTTTAATAAAAATAATTTTATCTTTTAAGAAATTTTAAACTATCAAATCCCCTATTAATAACGCAAGTATACGTATTGCTCAAGTAATAAAGGGCTCTAATGGAGTCCTAGATATCAATCCCAAATGGAAGTTGGAAATGCTTATAAGTAATTTCTTATGATTATAATGTTAAACACAGTTCAAACTACAAAGCTAAAGTATCAAATTTAAACCTAAAGTAATTAAATGTATGTTAAATAAAATATAGTTAAAAGAACTAAGTTATATAAACTAATTGCTAAACTTTCAAAAACAAACTTATGGAATCTAAACAAATTTTTTGTGACAAAGAGTTCAATTTTAAGAAGGCATTCCTTCCATTTACAATGAGTATAAGGATTGTGAAGAAATTGAAATCATTTAAAAATATATAAAAAATTATTTTGTTTGAAATAGGAGCAATCCTATTCTTTACCCTCTTTCAAGTGCATAAAAAATATTGACTAATCTAGAGTTTGGTCCCTAATTCCGTGGTTAGGCTGGGAGGATAATGACTGCTACTCTAGAGTTCCCACTACTCTCCCACAAGAGGACTAACAATCTCAGATTAGTTTCCAATCTACTGGACCAAATTTAATATTTTAATCTATCACCTTAAAATCTTCAATTTTACATCCAACAAAGTATATTTCCCTATTTATTTGCATTCAACCCCATGGTCGACATCCTCTCTCAAGGAATCAAATGTGATTCTCACTATGTTGTAGAAATCATAGCCCTTTCGGATTATATGTTCCTCAACACATTTTAACATTTAAATTGGTCAGATCGAAAAGTAAATGAAGATCAAATTTTAATCATCGTATATTATTGAATTTAAAATCGTAGAAAATAAAATCAATTCTTCACAAAATCAAATCTCATTGTAGTGAGAAATTTAAAGAAGGTTACTCATAATTCATGAGAAGGAAACTGAGAAAGTTAAAGAAGGTTACTCATAATTCATGAGAAGGAAACAACAAAATATGGATTTTATATATAAAATCATGTTTACAAAAACAAGGAAATAAAAGACACAACTTATCTCATAATCCTTCCAAGAAAATCCATAAAAGTTCTCTTCAAGAAATTTCCTTATTTAGAAGAACTCTCAATTCTCTCTTAGAAGTGTAATGAAGAAGAAATCTCTCACCTTCTCTCTCCACTTACAACTTTAGAAGAAAATCTCCAGGCCCTTGACTTTCTCTCTCTCTCTCTCTGTGAATCCTCAATTGCCTCCATCAAACCCTCCTTCACGCCTCTTTTTATGCCCTAAAATTCCCTCTCTTTTATTAGAGGTTGCCTTCCTCATAAAAAAATTCAAAATTCCCTCCAAAATTCTATCTAAAAGTCAACCCTTTTGAATTTCAAAAGATATGTCTTTGAATTCAAGAGACATATCCCCTCATAAAAGAACCTTCCAAAGTGTCTAGATGAATTGAATCACTCTGTGGAGTGTTTAGAACAAGTGGTCCCTTCGAAATTTACGAAAAATTCTTCCCGAACCGCCTTAATTTGTAAAAAGTTGTCTATGGCACCTTTGGCGCTGTTTCTGGCGCTTCAAGTGCCAACTTGCTTAAGATCGCATTATTCTGATTTTGGCTCTTTAGGCACTAAATCAGGCACTTTAGGCACCAACTCTCTATAAGATGGCACTTCAGATGCTAGCTCTCTGTAAAGCAGTGTTTTAGGCGCCAATTCTGGCGTTTTAGGTGCCAAAATCACAAAATTCAATGTTTAGGCTCCAAATTTTGACCTTTTTTCTTCTTTTGCTCCAAATGCCTAAAATTGATATACTTGAAAAAAAAACATGAAAATATCCTTCTTTAAATTGAAATATTACCAAAAACAAATTTTCAATGTATACTTAAAACAACACTTTATTTTACTGTATCAAAATCCCCCAACCTTAAATGTTACTTGTCCTTAAGTGACAATTTTACTACATAAAAAAACATATAGCTTAGGATAAACATTAACTTTTAAACTTCTATACTTTAGTTTCATAAATAAAGCAGTAAAATTTAAGAAAAAAATTTAATAGCTTTGATTCAAACTCTGAGTCTAAGAGTACTTAGTAATCAAATCTAAGATTTATGAACCTCTCTTCATTTCGACAAGAATTGTAATTTGTCATATCAAGGATACTTAGAATATCCATATGAAAATAAACTTTATAAAAACTTTACTATTAAAGATGTTAACACTCACATACAAGTTTAGAAAATGTAATAAAGCCTTTTCCTTAAGTTGACTCAAGTGAAGCTAATTTTTGATTAGACATCTCCTCACATCTCCTCAAGCTTCTCCTCACACTCCCTTTTTCCTCTCTCTCTTTTCTTTTTCTTTTTTTTCTTCTTCTTCTTTTTTTTTTGTTTTTTATTTATTCAGGATCTTTTTAATCCTTTCTTTTCTTTTCTTTTTAAAGTGAGGCTTACAATATCTGGATAGCCTTTAATAGTTTTGGACTTCACTATCATTTACTTAAAGTTAAAACTTCTTACTTTTCTTCACTTTATAAATTCATATTATTTTTATGATTTTTCATAAAGCCTCAATATTTTCTTCTTACATGAAACTCTAATATTCTTAATACTTCAAAAATACATTTCCTTTACTTTAAATAGAAAAACAAAGTCTTCTTTAGAGTTGACCATCATTATTAAAAACTTTTACCTAAATTCACCACAACATTTAGAAACAAAAATATGGTTATTTAAAGCTAAATCTTAATATCCCATGTCATGTTAAATTAATTTTAAAACTATAGTTAATTGAAGACAAATAAAATTAGACAAATAAAATTTAGTTTACATAAAATTTAGTTTACTTCTTTTCTAAAAAAATTTCTTTCCCCTAAACTTAAATTTTTAAGTAATTAAAAATGTTCAGTACAAAATTTTATAGGTGAAAAAAAACAGCAAATGCATAAAAATAAAAACTAACCTATGGAGGATTTCTGAATATGAAATTGGACTTTGTATACTACAGGTATTAACTTTAAAACTATAGGCTTTAAAGCATTAAACGAAACATAATATATTGTAAATGATTAGCTGAGAATTAAAAACAGAAACATAAACTGAAAATATTAAAAATGCACAAAAGTAAAAAATCTGTAGTTACTATTACAATTTGGTCCACAACACAGAATTACAATGAAAGTTCATATTTCAACATTTTCAAAACAAACTACAAATAATCAAAATAACAAACAAACTAACTAACAAACAAATTAAACTCCTAAAATATTAGTCTTCATCCTCTTTCTTAGCATCATCATCTTCTTCTTGTTCATCATCATCATGATCTGGCGTAAAAGGAGTGAAATTGGGGCAAGTTTGAAATTCCACATTATAATCACCCCTTAAAAATCTAACCATCGCCTCTTCATACGCTATATCATGCAGAACTCTCCTCTGCATATATTCATCATTATAAGCATTCCTTGCATCAATTCCTTTAATCTTATTTTGGATATTTACAATATCCATTTATTAAATCATATGTTGCTCTATAATATTCTCAAGTGAAGAAAAGCAAGAAGTAAATGGACCTACAGTAGATGCTGAGGTTTTTTCACTACCTCTAGTCTTGGACTCAGTAATGATTCAAATCATTGAATTGTATGCTTCCCAATATGATTCTGTGGCTGCAGCTTTTCTTCATTTCTATGAGACTCTACTCCTAATTGTTCACATTAAGTGAAAATCAGGGCAGGGTATTCCAAACCACTAGCTATAACTCTCCTGGCTATACTTCTAGCAAGATGTACTATAAGTGCACCAACGTCTACTACCTTCATTTTCTAAATGCAGAAGTATAGCACAACTCTATCTTTTGTTACTTCGCTCAAATAATTTGTTGGATGTAACTTAGCAGAGATGAAGTAATGCCACACTTTTGACTGAAAAGTCATAATGGAAGCGGAGAAATTAACTTTCTTATTGTTCTTAATTTTACATTCTCTCCTTCATTTGTCAAAAAGGCTATTACTTCATCTAGTGATGAATCAGTCATTATGAATGCAACCTATTCACAATGAAATGCATTCCTCAATCCATAAAATGTATTTATCCCTTCTCTTGAAAATTCAACTTGTTTACCTCTCAAAAAGATGTGATCATTAGTAATGAATCGCAATTGGAATAGAACTCCAAAATCATAGGCACAATAGCTACTGTAGTGAAGTAGCAAAACTTCTCCCATTTATGGTGATAATCGACCTCTCGATCTTGCCACTTGGGTTAGAAATGTTTGTTCCTAGATTACTTTTCTTGAGCCCGTTTGAGTAATGTAACTGTGTTGGGCCTTATAGTTGATGAATTTTCTCGTGTCAAAATTTCCCGTAGGCTTTCTACTTTTTACTCGTGGAGCCATAGGTATTTCTATGGAAATCAAAATAAACTCAAAATAAATTACTAAATAAAAAATCTAGTTCCACAAGTAAGAATATTTGGCAAGAAACTTTGCACCATGGGTTTTCTTTAAGCTTTTTCAACAAGTCCGCAAATTTTGGATTTTCCGTAATGTAGGACAAATCCATGGTGAAGATTAAAAATTTCTAGGTTAATGTGAAGCTCTTACCAAGAAAAGTTGAAATCTAACATCTTTGGCATTCAAAATCTTCTCATATTTGCACAATGTGAAGCCCTAAGTTGAGGTTTAGAGGTAGGAAATGACCCAAGTCGTAAAAATAGAGTTTTAATGGGCAATTTTGTGGTTTTTAAGCTATTTGGGCGTTTTCAGGAATTCGGCGCCTCAGGCGCCAATGCCTAACTTTTCTAGATTTTAGTTTTTGTTGTGTAGCACTTTACTTCAACCTCTAATTAACTAAAATAAAATGTATACTAATAATTAAACAATTTTTTAACACAAAACTTTCACAAACAAAAGAAAACTCACTTATATATATATAATTCACGCTATTACAAAGTAACAGTTTTAAATCTAACAAAATCTAATTCAGTGTCTAAATAAAAGAAAACTTTCTAACAATGAAATCTGAACATCAGAATACTCAACTACAAACACAAATAGATTTCAACAATGAAAGTAAATGCAATCCAACAAAACAAAATAACATAAGCAAGTAGCACTAAATAAACATTATGTGCATAAAGTAAGTTCAAACATCTTCTTCGCTCTCATCCTTCTGGATATCTCCCATGGATTGGTAGTGCACGTACAAGTTATAGAAATGTCGATAAGGAAATTCATCAGTTGAATCTTCCTCGATCCAAGCATGTTTTTTGAATGTACATACCAAACCATCTTCAATACGTCCAGTATGTTCAAATTTTTCTTTCAGCCTCCAATCCAGAGATCCAACATTTCAGAAATATTCCCAACTAAGTGCATAATGTTCTATACCTTTGTCTTTATCTTCTTGATCCTCTTTAGAAGTGCATTCAAACTGAAGTAAGGTTGAATAGGTGATGAATTATGGTATGATTGATCTATCAGTATATTCAAATCTTTCTCATTCCCATTCAAATGCAATTGCAATTAGGGTTGTCAAAACGACTTGTTGATCGCGAACAGCTCGTGTTCGGCTCGTTAATTTCGTTCGATAAGTTAATGAGCTGAACACGAACTAAGATGTGTATGTTCGTGTTCGGCTCGTTTTGGCTCGAAATACTACTCATCAAGTTTATATATATATATATATATATATATATATAAAGTAGTATTTTAAAACAATCTAACTGACTACAAGGCTACAAAGATTTATAATCAATTAAAATATTGATTAAGATATTAGAATAAAAATTATTAAATTTGATTAAAATGATTTTTTAATATAAATAAAAATTTTTAAATCTTGCTCAAACCCTTATTGTCTTATGGCTACATGATTAAACTTCGAGGTTCATATGCTTCCAAGGAAGAAGCACTTTTTCCCAACTTTCATACGGCACTTGCAATTGACTGCACGGTAGAAAAATAGTAGATGGATGTCTCGATCCAGTAGTGGCTCCATTAACGATCAAACCCAAAACCGATTTTACAATTATTGCACCAATATCAATAGCTTTTCCAGTTTGAATATAGTAACTCATAATAGCACTCTCCTTCGTTACTTTACTGATTTTCATAGGAGGAAGTAATTTTGATGCAATAAAGAAATGCCTCAACTTGGATGCAAGATTCAACAATGATGAAGAAAAACTTACATTTCCTTCACCTATAGTCTCCCAATTTGCATCTTCATCAGTAAAAAATTAATAGAGTTCGTTCATACTATCTTTTGTAGGGGCAAAGTTTGCATAGTGGCAAATAGGAACACTTTCAATCATAAACATATCATTTATTCTTGAAGGAGTGAATTTTACACACCTACCTCGCACATAGAAAATTTTTTGGTTGATTTCATGAAGATTTGCATAAAACTCTTTCAATTGAGTGAATTGTACACACCTGCCTCGCACATAGACAATTGGTGTAGAAAAGCACTTCCTAACGTCTTTACACAATTATTTCTTCCACTCAAGTATTTGATGTGTTGAATCCTCAATTCACAAATCCCCTTTCCTTTATTAGTCGCTTCTTCACAAGAACTCGAATGTAACTTCTGCGCATCAAAACTGACAAACTTTCTCTGATTAAAAATTCCAAATCTTACAAAATTTTTTGGAGTGGGAAGCCATTAGATTCAAAAATTAAGGACTCTTCCCTCATTTTCCCCCTAAAATAGACATTAGAATTGGCCCAAAAGCCACCAAAAATCGAATTTTGAAATGTTTAAAGTTATTTTCATCGTCGCGGCCCCTCAGGCGCCGATTTTGGTGCCAGTTCTATGCAAAGTGACCATTTACAAAATTTTTGCCATTTCAATTTCAATCCAATAAATTATCAAATCTTCCATAAAATTAGGTAAATAAAGATATTTTTAAACATTTTATCAAATTCAAGTTCATCAAATACACGAAATCCATAAAATTATGGATATATCTATATAAATATAATATTTTGAACAAAAATATATAAGCAAAATAAACAACGATAAATATGGGTTGCCTCCCACAAAGCTCTTGGTTTAATGTCGTTAGCTCGACATTCTCGGTCTTTACACTGGATGACCCAACATTACATTCTCTTTAAAAATTGATCTTTGACCATCAAAATATGGTTTCAATCTGTGTCCATTCACTTTAAATATCTTTTCAGTCTTGGGATCTTCAATACTAACAGATCCGTAAGAATAGACTTACAATTCCCTTTCCATCTAAACTTCAGTTTTCTAGGAAATAATTTAAATCTTGCATTGTATAATAAAACTTCCTGTCAAGGCTCAAATTACTTTTTTATTATCTTTGAATCATGCCATTCTTTCAAATTTTCCTTATAAATCCTAGAATTATTATAAGATTCATTCTTAATTTCTTCAAGCCCATTCAATTGCAATAATTTTTTCTCTCTAACATCTTTCAAATTGAAATTGAACTTCTTAATAGCCCAATAGGCTTTATGCTCCAATTATACTGGTAAGTGACAAGTCATCCCAAAATTAATCAATACGGGGACATTCCAATAGGTGTCTTATAAGCTGTCATGTAAGCTCATAATACAGTATTTAATCTAGCGGACAAATCCATTTTTATTAGGATTCACAATTTTTTCTAAAATTCCTTTGATTTCATGATTAGATACTTCTACTAGACCACTAATTTGAGGATGATAATCATTTGTAATTCATGCATGATATTATATTTTTCCATCAATCTTGCAATTGTTGCATTCCTAAAATGAGATCCTCCATCAGTAATTAATATTCTCGACATTTCATATCTTGTAAAAATATTTTAAACTAAAAAATTTGAAACACTCCAAGCATCACATCGAGGTAAAGTGATTGCTTCTATCCAATTTGAGGCATAATCCACAACAATCAATATATATATATATATATATATATATATGCAGGCATAAATGGTCCTATAAAATCCAATCTCCATGCATAAAAAATTTTAATTTCCAAGTTAAAATTTAGAGGTATTTCATTTCTTTTTGAAATATTAACTACTCTCTGACATTGATCACACACACACACACACACACACACATATATGTATATATATATATATATATTAACATCTCTAAATAGGATAGGCCAATAAAATCAAGAAGGCAAAATTTTTAAGAAAAGTTCTATCATTCCCAAAATGATCTCCAAATTCAGAATCATGACATTTTTGGATAATTTCCTGAATTTTTTTATAAGACACACATCTTCTCATCACTAAATCAATGCATTGTTTGTACAAATATGGGTCATCTGAAAAATAATATTTTACATCATGAATGAATTTCCTTTTGTGTTGTTTTGTCAGTCCATATGGTAAAATACCTCTAACAATATAAATCACAATATCAACAAACCATGGTATTTCCTATCCTTTAACAACATATTAGTGTTCATCAGGAAAAGTTTCATTACTTTCTTTGTCCAAGTGAAGTGTTTCTTCTTGTTCCAACCTAGATAGATGATCAACAACTTGGTTATCAGTTCCTTTTCTATTGACTACTACAAAATCAAATTCTTGCATCAGAAGTACCCATCTAATTAATCTTGGTTTTACATCCTTTTTTTACATCAAATATTTAATAGCCGAGTTATCAGTATGTACAACACATTTAGCTCCGATTATATATGACCTAAAGTCATCAAAAGCATAAAAAATAACTCTCTTTTAGTAGTGGTGTAATTAATTTAGCATCATTAAGAGTCTTACTATCATAGTCTATAACTTTAAAAAATTTATCATATCTCTGCCCTAAAAAAGCTCAAATTGCATAATCACTTGCATCACACATAACACAAAAGGTTTCTCTGAATAAGGTGAAACTATTATAAGTGCATTGATCAATTTTTCCTTTAAATTTTCAAAGGCTTTAAGGCACTTTTGGTTGAAGTCAAATTTTGTATCTTTTTTCCAGAAATTGGCATAAAGGCTCCAAAAGTTGGTGAAAAGGCTTAGTAATTTTTAAAAAATCTTTAATATATCGCCTGTAAAATCTAGCATGTCCTAAAAAGTTCCTAACACCTCTTAAAATAGTAGGTGGAGCTAGGTTAGATACAACTTGTATTTTTGCGGGATCTACATCCATGTCATGTTCTGAATTTTTATGCCCAAATACAGTTCCTTCTACAACCATAAATTAACATTTTTTCCCAGTTTAGTACGAGATTTGTCTTTTCACATCATTTTAGAAGTTTCTCTATATGATTTAGATTTATTTTAAATTAAGTTCCAAATACAGAAAAATCATTCATAAAGACTTCAATCCCTTTTTCAATTAAATCACTGAAAATTGACATCATACATATTTAAAATGTTGCAGGTGCATTACATAATCCAAAGGGCATTCACCAAAAAGCAAAAGTTCCATAAGGACTAGCAAATGTTGTTTTCTCTTGATCCTCTGGAGCAATAGGTATTTGATGATAACAAGTATATCTATCCAGAAAATAAAAATATTTGTGCCCACCCACTATATCTAACTTCTCGTCCAAAAAGGAAAAAAGAGAGTGATCCTTTTTGGTGGCAGAATTTAATTTTCTATAATCTATGTAGATTCACCATTCATTGACTTATCTTGTTGGTGTTAATTCATTATTCTCATTTGTCACAACAGTCACACCTCCTTTATTTGGAACGCAGTGAATTGAACTCACCCAAGCACTGTCTGAAATAAGATATATTATTCCACCATCTAAACATTTTAAAATCTCTTTTTTGACAAACCATCAATATTCTTTTAGGATCAGCTCTTGGCTCATGATGATCTTGTTTTCGTTCATTTTTATCTCTTTTATTTTAAACGGAGTCGTCAGCTTGCCGATCGTCGTATACTTCCCTTATTCGAATAAATCTTCCTCCCAAATCAGATCACTGATTCGAAGAGAAGAGGAACCGAATAAGAAGGGATATACAACAAATCGACAAACAAGAGAAAGCACAAAACGTGGAGAGCCTACATGCGATAAACCTCGCAAGGATATGTTAAGAGTGTCCGCCCAAACAAGATCGTGTGAAAATAGCTTAAACCAATATCCGCGAAAGAGTACCTATGTAGACTACCCATAACAAAAGAATCAGGTGTAGATGCCTATTCTGGGGTCATGAGCACTCCTAAGGGGATGTATCCCACTTGGTTAATTACATTTTGGGGGTACCCAAGAATACTCTGAATAAAAGGAGTTTCACTTGGATTATCGTGAATCTGGGGCAATAGGCACTCAAAGGAAGGTTAATCTGTGTGGGAACAATCCCGATGCTTCAAAGCTAGCGCTAAACCATCGAGTAGAGAGTGAGTCTCTCATATACCAAATGGGTAGCAGCTCATCGGCACACGGGGCCCACGAAATAACCTAAATCAGCTTGATGGGATTATCCCAACACATGAAAGTACATCCGGGCCATAAGGGCAAAGGATAAATCATCGTATCCCAAATGGGCGGCAGCTCATCGACATCGAGCCATCAAGGTGATATCAACAAAGTCAAGGAGCAAAAGAGCTTAAATGGGCTCAACAAAAAGGAAAGTAGAGTGATCCTAAAGGGTATAGGTAACTGGGTTGGGGTATCACGAACCCGTCATTCACAACTACTAGGACCCTAAGTGTACCTGGTCGTGAAGGTAGTCGACGCAACACATCCTGAGTTCCCCGATCAGCAATCTGTGAATTGCGTCATCAACGGGAACCTCAGTAGCCCTAAGGTCAAAGGAAAAAAAAATCTATCCTATGATTAAAAGCTAGAGCTCAAAGAGGTGGGACTTATACCTGCCAAAATAGTGAGGATGCCTCAGCAAAGAAAAGAAAGTGGAGGTTCAGCTACAAAGCTAGAAAAGCTCCAAACAAAAGGACTTACACCCCGTCTGGATCAGGGAGCCATCTAACACACTAGGCACACTAGACAACCACCTATAAAGAGATATGTTTTGCCAGTCAGGCTGGAGAAGCATGGGGGCTCCTCCTCGGGACATGCAAATATGAATGTAGTTATCTAGAGTGATCCTTAAGTATTGTGGAGACTCTATTAATATATGCAGGCAAGTTAATGTTACAATTTTTAAATTTTGAATATTTTAATCCTAAGTTTTAATTATCTTGAATATTTTATTTAGGATTTTGTAAGTAGAAAAATTACAATTTTAGGGTCCTTAATGAGCCTAAATTATATCGTAAAATTCCAGATCACAGAAAGAAATAAGGAAAACACATGCAAGTGCAAACATGCAATATGATGCAAAAAGCCAAAAAACAAGTCAAATCAAAATAATAAACAGGTCGGTGCCGCTAGGTCGGCAACATATCCCAGAAAAGTAAAGGGCAGTTGGACTCCACATATACATGCCCGTACTAATTCTATACATCAATATAAAATGCAGAATTATGATACAGGGCACGAGCATCTGCTCCTGATCCTCTCCACGTGGTTCCCGCGCTAAACGTCTCGGAACTCGTGCCCGTATCTTATTTCTACTACAGGACTCTCCTAGACTCTAAAAAGTACATAGGAAAATAAAAGACTCAATCCTGCTGTATGAAAACAAGTGTCAGCGGGAAAGCTCACATGCAAATCACTCACATGCGAATAATGTATCATGAGCCATGCCTTAAAAGTAGGGGAACTAATAGCACCTGCAAGCAAAGAGTTAGAAATCATTACTTGCTCCCCCTATAGCGGTAATATGTGTGTACATATAGGCACGACACCCTACATGCAAATAAATAGGCATGGCTATAGGCATGGCTTCCTGTAGAAGAACACCCTAACATACTACCACACATATGCAGCATGCAGGCACACCACATGCATAATGCAAAAGAAAGATACCTGACTAGGGCAATCAATCCAACAGAGAACAATAATCCAATAGAGAACAATAACCAGGCATCAAAAAGTCTACCTAGCACCCTAAATCCAAGCCTAACACACCATCTAACGAAAAGTGTGTCAACCTAATATCTAAGTGCGGGGTAAGACGGGGTAGATCTGGGTATAGTATGACTTTGACAGGGTCATCATACCAGCCAAATCCTAAAGATTCGAAACATCCTAAAGATCCGAATGATCTAAAGGATGTCACGAACAGGGGTGACACGAGTTAGATCTAGCAGCCCGAACAAATGGGTGTGCCGCAGTGGCTGTGACAAAAAGGGATGGGCGTATCGTAGCGGCAGTGGCCTAAAGGTGTGCTGAGGTGACAGTGACTAAGAGGGATGGGCGTGCCGTGGAGGCAGTGGCCCGAAGAAAGTTGTACAGAGGCAGCAGTGACCTAGAGATAGTGGTGATTCTCACTAGGAAGCATCACCCAAGTGCAAATGAAAATGCGTATGGTGCAATATGCAAACAGTCAAACATGTGATATAATTGCAAAAGCAAAACAAACATACAAGTGATCGGTCGACCGGATCGTGGTGGTTGGCCGAACCAAAGTGATCGGTTGATCGGGCCGGAGCGTCAGTCGAACCAAAGGGGGATGTTTGTTGGGGCGGGGCAGGCAGTCGGAGTGAGGTGAGATGCTTGTCGGGCCGGGGCGGCCAGTCAGAGCAAGGTGAGATGTTACTCGAGCTGGGGCTGCCAGTCAGAGCGAAGTGAAATGCAACATACATCAAGCAAAAATGCAATATGCATCAAACCAACATGCAAGTAGCAAACCGGGCTCATGTTAACGATCTCACCTGAGAAACCTAAGGTTTAGACCCTTTGATGCCTCTTGCGTTGGTGAGGAAATGTGAAGAGTTTCTCCCTAGATCTCCAAGAGGGAAACTCTTCACGGCGTTGCGAAACAGGATAAATATAAAGTTTTTTCCTATTTTGTAAACTCCTCCCGACTTTGCAAAGTGAGCCAGCTACAAAGCTTCTCTCGCTTTACCAAGCCCGACCTCCCAACTTCTCTAAGTAAAGCTGGGGAACCAAATTAAGGGGAGTGAGGGACTCCGACGCATCGGGACTCGTGCTAAAGCTCCCAACAAGAGGGGAGACACTCAGTTCTATGAGGGGTATTTGGCCATGCACAGGAAGTCCTAACCTAAAGGCTGGCTCTAGGAAAGCCAAGGATCCATCACACAGGCAAGTCGTTGCGCTGACCCACGCCGGCGCACACACCCTGTGTGGGCGATTGAACCCACACACCTAGACTCCACTATTCCTATAGCTGGCTAGAAGGTAGGGAATCTCACCACCGTGTGAGTTGGAGATGCGTTTTCCTTTCTTGCTCCAAGCCATCGACATCTGGTTCATGCTCCAGTGCGCCTCGTAGACCATTAATTGGATAGAAAAAGATAAGAGATTGTGAGGTATGTAAAGTTCCAAAAATAAATAATTTAGCATATAAAAATACGTAATACCAAAAAAAATATACCTTCGTGATAGAGGATCGCTCGACGATGGTGAAAGAGCGGGAGCTTTCCTTGTAAAGGAAAAGGCATCCACGCCTCTCCAAGGCGATGTACCACCACTACCCGGCGACATCGAGATGGTCCGGTGAAGTGTCCGGTCGCCGAGAATGTGGGCCGACGAGGTGGAGGAGTTAGCTTACCGGCGGTGACCACCGAGAAAGAAATAAACGCTGAGGAGAGCACAAAATCTGACATTCTCCTCACTGATTTTCTCCGGCATAAATGCGACGCCGGCGAGGCAAAAAGTTCGACGAGGAAGAGGTTTGATGAATGGAAAACTCTCGGCGTCGGAGTTGGAGGAGGGGCCGACAGATCTATGTACGACCAAGAAGGGAAGAAGAAGAGAAGGAAGAGGGAGGTGCGGCTCCGGTCGTTGGAGGAGGGAGGGCTTCCGGCTAGGCTGGCGGCTAGACCAGCAGTGAAGATCCGACCAAGGTGAAGGGAGCCCGGGCAAGCTTTCGAGAAGGAGGAAGAGACGAAGCTGGGCAAGAGGTGGTCGGAGGGCAGCGCTCGGAGCGTGATCGGCGACGGTGGGCTTCTCCGATGAGGGGGAAAGCTCCGGTGAGGAGGCTCGGTTCAGTTTTGCGAGAGAGGGCTGGCGGCTAGGTTCCGCGAATGGCTTCGGAGATAGGGGAGAGAGGGCTGTTGTGTAGGATTTACATATACAATAATATATTATATTATGTAATAATAATAATAATAATAATTATATTATTACAATTATCCTTCATGTATTCTTCACACGTACACGTCCTCGCGGTGAAGTGAATTTCCTTCCTGGCTAGAATCAAAGGTTCGGATGCACTAGCGTGGTCCATTTCGTTGTTTGGGGTTGTTTCAGCCACTTTTTCGACTATCATGCCCAAAATAATAATTCAAACATTTTTACCCCACCCGTGAAGCCGTAGCAAAGTGGACATTCTTCGTAACAAAAATTGACGTTTCGAACACACTGGTGGTGCCCGTTTCATCATCCGGGGTCATCTGGACCACTTTGTCAAGTGATTGGGCCAATTCAAGCTAAAATCGCACGCGACACACCGCATAATATTGGTTGGCTTAATCAAAGTCGTCTGATGTGACAAATGTCTATCAGTATTTGCATAAGCAAAAGCCAAAGCCTAACAGAATAACCCTGGCTCCGTGACCCTCAACACGTGTCAAAAAGGTCTCGGGCGGGTGTCTGAACTGTCGGACATCACGGATAGGCCGTAAACTATCCCGAGTCATGCAGGTGGACACCCTACACTCGTGACATAAAAAATTGATGCCAACAGATCTTTCATTAAAATTCTATGCATATAAAGTGAAAAATTGATTCCTTTAATATCAGCTAATGTCCGTTCAAAGGCTTTCTTATGTCTTCTTAAACATTTTTACAACTATTGTTCTTGCGCATCAGTTAATTCTGAGGATAAAATAACAGGTAATGTGGATAAATCTCCTAAGAATGCATACTTTAAATGTGTAGGAAGTGTTTTCATTTCTAGTTCATGAGGTTTTTTAATAGATGAAATCAAAATTTTGTTATTATCTATAGGATCTAACAATTCAAATTGTTCCTGAACATAATCCAATTCTTCATTTCTCACTTTCATAGATTCATCTTGCATCTTGAATTCATCTTGAATTTTATCCTCATCTTCTAAAAACTCTTTTTCAATTTTCATTTTAAATGTCTTCTTGAAATATTTATGGCTTAAATATACGTTAATATTCATTCTGAAGCATTCAATCTCTTGCTCTTTTGCAGGTTATTTCATTAATTGTGCAATATTAAATTTAACTTCGTGATCACTAACTCTCATAGTTAGTTCTCCATTTTGTGCATGTATCAAAGCTCTTCCAGCGGCAAGGAATGGTCTTCCTAAAAGGATATCAATTTCTTTATCTTCCTCCATATATAATACAATAAAGTCCATAGGAAAGACAGATTTATCAACTTTTAACAAAACATCTACTATAACTTTATTAACTTAGGTAATCGAACGGTCAACTAACTGCAGAGTTGCAATTTTAGGTGAAATATCTCTTAAAATAACCTTCAGAAAATTGAGAAAGACATAAGATTAATACTGGCTACTAAATCACATAAAGCTTTTCCAAAAAATCTTTTGTCAAAAAATCTTTGCTTTTCCAAAAAATCTTTTGTCAATAGCACAAGGAATAGTAAAACTATCAGGATCTTTACGTTTTCAGGATGCTTCTTATAAAGTATAGCGCTACACTCATCACTGAGTGCAACAGTCTCATTATCTACAAACTTTCTTTTCTTATTAAGTATATCCTTCTTGAACTTCACATAGCTTGACATTTGTTCCAAGGCTTCAAAAAATAGAATGTTTATCGCTATTTTCCTCAATATTTTTAAAAGTTTTGAAAATTGGTTATCTCTGTTTTACTGCTTCAGTCTTTGAGGAAATTGAGGTGGTAGTTTTTCTACAATGATTTTCATTATTTTAATAGGACATTCAGACTCAAAATGAAAATCTTCACCAAATTTTTAATTTTCCACCTTATCTTTTTCAACTTCAACTTTCACTTCTTTTTGAACTCTGGTTTCCAATTTTTTTCCATTTCTCTGTTGAATAGCCTTAATTTGCTCTTGGTTTTGATCTGTAGGATTTGCTTCAACATTACTGGGCAATGTTTCTAGAGTTCTATTATTAAGTGCAGTAGCAATACATCCCAATTGATTTTCCATATTTTTAATTGCAGCTCCTCAACTTTGTAATTGACTTCCCATTTACAATATTAACTCTTCCATTGACAGCTCCTTTTACTTACTTTGCAAATTATTAAAACATGGAGGGTAATAAGGGTTATAAGTTGGATTTCTTTGATTGTTGGAGTTTCCCAATGGGTTTGCAACATTATTTCCCCTTTGCGGATTAGCAACATTAGAGTTATTATTACTCTAACTAAAATTTGGATGATTCTTTCAACTAGGATTATAATAATTGGCATAAGGATTATTATAATGGTTATTTATTGCATTTAAATTCTCATAAGAAGATTGAGATTCTATCATTTGTCTCAATGAGTTTTCCTCAAGCATAGGTGGTGTTTGAGAATAATTCATTCCATATTGATCTATCTTCTTTTATATAACAACTATTTGGGCAGCCAACATAGTGCATCAGAATCACGAATAATAGCTACTCTTTTTGGAGTTACCTTTTCATAGGGCCATTAAAAACTATTATTAGTCATCTCTTCAATAAAGAATATGCTTCATTGAAAGATTTTGACATTAATGATCCACCAGCAATGACATCAATTTTTGATCTAAGAGATCCAACCAATAAATTATAAAAAGATTGAATTATTAACCAATCTGGCAATGCATGGTGTAGACACTTTCTAAAGAGATCTTTAAATATTTCTCAAGCTTCATAAATTAATTCCCCTTCAAACTGACAAAAAGATGTAATATTGTTTCTATGTTTAGCAGTTTTTGAAGTTGGGAAATATTTAGATAAAACTTTTTGTAATAAGTCTCTCCAAATTCCGATAGATTCAGATGCTAATGAGTTTAACCACATCTTAACTTTATCGCTTAGCGAAAAATGAAAAAGTCTAAGCTTGATAACATCATTCGACACTCCATCTGATTTAAATGTAACACACAATTCTAGAAAACTCACAAAGTGTAAATTAGGAACTTCAGTTGGAGTTCTCCCAAACTAATTGTTTTGTATCATTTGGATAATAGCAGGTTTAAGTTCAAATGAATTGGCAGCTACAACATGTTTTTTATACTCAAATGAATTTCATCTGCGATAGGATTAACATAATCTCTTAAGGATCTTTAATGATGTTCATTTTCATTTACAACATTACTTGAATTACAAGCCATTTTGCTAAAATTATCTATCACTTTTTGTTATTTTTGAATTTTTCTAATAGTTATTTCTAACTCCGAATCGTAAGCTACTAAATTTTCGGATCATAAACAATGCATAAACAAACACAATAGGTAATTAAAATAAGCAAACACACTAAAATATGAAAATATTTAAATTGACTACAAAGTTTTTTTATTTTTTTGAATAAAATGTTTTAAACTATAAAGTAATTTACTAATACTTTCCGCTACTTCTCCGACAACGGCGCCAAAAACTTAATGCGGCAGATTTTGTGTATTACTTTTACAGATATTTTTAATATTACAAAATACACACAACAATTATAATAATAAATATGCAATGTAAACCAAACAAAAATAACATTAAGAAAAATAATTTAATCTTTTAAGAATCTTTAAACTGCCAAAACTCCAAATAATAACGCAAATATACGTATCACTCAAGTAATAAAGGTCTTTAATGGAGTCCTAGATATTGATCCCCAAGGATGTTGGAACTATTTATAGTAAGTTATTATGATTATAATGTAAAACACAATTTAAAATACAAAAATGAAGTACGAAATTTAAACCTAAAGTAATTGAGTGTGTGGTAAATTAAACGCAGTTAAAAGAACTAAGTTAATTAAACTAATTGCTAAACTATCAAAAACAAACTTATGAAATCTAAACAAAGTTTTTGAGACGAAGAGTTCAAATTTAAGAAAGCATACTTCCTCTTAACAATGAGTATATAGATTGTGAACAAATTAAAATCTTTTAAAAATATATAAAAAAGTTGTTTTGTTTTAAATAGGAGCAATCCTATTCTTTAAAATTGTTTTGTTTTAAATAGGAGCAATCCTATTCTTTATCGTCTTTCTTGTGCATAAAGAACATTGATTAATCCAAAGTTTGGTCTCTAATTCCGTGGTAGCGCTTGGAGGATACTAGGATACTGGCTGTGATTCAAGAGCTCCCACTACTCCCTCACAAGAGGGCTAACAATCTCACATTAGTTTCCATTCAATTAGACCAAATTGGATATTTTAATCTGTCACCTTAAAATCTCTAATTATGCATCCAACAAAATATATTTCCCTATGTATTTGCATTCAACCCCATGGATGACATCTTCTCCCATGGAATCAAATGTGATTCTCAGTATGTTGTAGAAATCATAGCCCTTTTGGATCATATTATGTTTCACAACATATTTTAACAATTCAATTGGCCACAGATCGAAAAATAAATAAAGTTCAGAGTTCAAATCATAAAAAAATCATTGATATTTAAAACTATATAAAGCAAAATCAATTCATCACAAAACCAAATCTCATTGAAGGGAGAAGGATATAGAAGACTACTTAGAATTCATGAGAATAAAACAACAAAACACAGATTTTATATATAAACACAAGTTTACAAAAACAAAGAAATAAAAGACATGACTTTTCTCACAATCTTCGCCAAGCAAATCCCCAGAAGTTCTCTTCAATCACTTTCCCACTTTACAAACACTCTCAATTCTCTCTTACAAGTGTAATGAAGAAGAAATCTCTCATCTTCACTCTTCTCTTACAACCATAGCAGAAAATGTCCAAGCCCTTGACTTTCTCTCTCTCACTCAAGCCTCAATTGCCTCCTTCAAACCCCCCTTCACGCCTCTTTTTTTGCCCTAGACTTCCTTCTTTTTTATTAGAGGCTGCCTCCCTCCAAAAAAGCTTCAAAATTCCCTCCAAAATTCAATCCAAAAGTCAACCGTTTTGAATTTTAAAATGTATGTCTTTTGATCCAAGAGACATATCCCTTCATAAATGAACATTACAAAAGTATTTAGATGCATTAAATCACTCCATTAAGCATTTAGAACAAGTGGTCCCTTTGAAATTTGCACAAAATTTATCCCGTATCGCCTTAGTTCGTAAAAAGCCTTCTATGGGGCCTTAGGCGCTGGTTCTGGCGCCTCAAGTGCCAACTTACTTAAGACCGCGTTGTTCTGAGTTTTGGTGCTTCATGCGACAACTCTATGTAAAATGGTGCATCAAGCGTCAATTCTGGTGCTTCAGACACCAATTCTGGAGGCTCCAGCTCTCTTTAAAGTGGCACTTCAAACGCCAATTCTCGCGCTTCAAGCTCTATAATCACAAAATTTGTTGTTTTGGCTCTAAATTTCATCATTTTTGCTACTTTTGCTCCAAATTGCTACTTTTTGCTACTTTTGCTCCAAATGCCTAAAATTGATATACCTGCAACAAAACATGAAAATATCATTCTTTAATGTGCAATATCACTGAAAATAATCATTAAATGTATACTTAAAACAACACTAAATTTTAGTGTATCATCCTCCCGTGTTATTATGTTTCGTAACGAATTTTAACATCACAAATAACCATGGATGCTATTTTGTAGTTGTGTAGTATCTATGTTGGGTTTCATGCATGCTATTTCTTTTCGTGAAGCTTCTCCTTCGTATTCTTTTCAACTTTTTGTATATAGCACATCCATGCTCACTGCACCACCTTTTAAAATGTTAGACTCTAGTTTGTCCTTTGTCAGTATGCCTCAAGAGTTAGAGATGGATGAAGGAGGGGAGAGAGGGAGAGAATATAATAAATTTAGAATTCTTTATAGAGAGAGAGAGAGGAGGGAAAAGAGGTTCCTTTATTCTTATTTTTACTTCATATTTATAGGTGAGTATTTTAAACAATTACGGGAAGAAGTGAATGGTTATACAAACCACCCCTAATACAATGGATAATCATATCAATCGTGTGAATTTCATACCATATCAATATTTACGGTTTGATTCTTAACAAGACAGTAACATGCTGGTTGGTTTGCTTGGATTCAGTTGACTGAGGTGGCTGGCTGAGTGACGTTTGTGCTCTCTGAAATACGTGTTGGTCAGCCGAGGGGCCCGGTCAAATGTTGATCTCGTCCACCGTAGTAAAGGAGAGTCGACCTATTAATCGCGATTATGAATTCTTGCTTGCTTCTCGATCGGTCAGATATGTCGTTTGAGTCTCTCACCATGGCGTACCGGTTGATTCTCGACCACATTATTGGCAATAAGACGGTAGGATGCCTTGATTGTCAGACCGTCGACTGAGTCTTTCGGATGCTTTGAGATTCCTGCTCACAGTTTATGGAGTATACAATGGATAATTTTAATATCTTAATAATTAATGCTTAAAATTAAACAAATTATTATTCTCATAATTATATATAAAGAAGATAGAGAGAGAGTATAATGACATGGTAATTGAAGGTGTAATTTCTTAACAAATTTATTTAATCATCATATATTATTTTTTGGCTCACCCCTCTAAAAAAATAAAAAAAAGGACAGAAGAAAAGTCCTGAAGACGGACAAGTCGACAGCTTTACTTTAAGGCAAGAAACGAAGTTGGAAAATGAAAGATAACAGCTTAAAACATTGAATTCACATTTCTAAATTTTTATTTCTTTTAAATTTGAAGATGGTTTGTCATTTTTTAGAAGCAGGACAAAATTAATTGAATTAATGCTGGTCAAATCTCTCTCTTCTTATTTGAGCTGCTTGCGCATAGAAATAAATTGACTTTGAATGAATAGAGATTCTTCTTTAACTACTAAATAAAAATCACTTTTTAGTTATGATTTTTTAATTTAGTTGTCACTAGAAAAAAAAAACTATTTTTCATAGAATTTCTAAGAAATTGTTAAATAAAAAAATTATATTTTTTTAATTACAAATTAAAATAATTTAGTTGTCACTAAAGCCTAAATTTTTCCAATTTTCTTTACGGATTTTTTTAGAATTTATAAAGTCAAAATTAATATTATTTGTCACCAGATAATTGTTTTGGTAAACTGCGTTTTGGCTGTTTATGCGTTTTCAAAATGCAGAAAACAGCGTTTTCACACCGCATCTATCTAGGTGCGGTGGAAGCTTATTGGCAACGGTCTGACTTTTCCAAAAACATAAACTTTTCCAAAAAATAAAAATTTGTAATAGCCATCGCACCTAGCTAGCACATTATTTTTAATCAGCTTATTAGCAGATTATTTTTAATCAGTTTATCGACAGATTATTCAATAAGCTACAACTACCCCAAACAGATCCTAAGAGGAAACTGAATGTCCCCAAAAGCGCGTAATTTTTATTTATAAATAAATACAATAAATTATAATCTGAAATCAGAAATTCTTGATAGGTGCAACAACAAAATACTTTGAAACTGGAACTCCACTTACGAATGGAGATATGAAATCAAAACTAAAAATAACGTATAATTTGAGGCCAGTTCTTCTGTTACTCAAGTAAGAAGAATTAATTTTTTGTTTTCTTTTATAAAAATTTTAAGAAAATTAAATTATACTGGAAAGATTGGCGCATAGAAGCATGAGCTTAAAAGAGAATTTGTGAATACTCGAGTTTTAAGCCTCATATATTTGAGAAAATATTGCATCAGAATTTCGCAAGTAGAGTTACATGCGGAGTCCAATGAAATCACGTCACGTGGCGGTGACAGAAAAAATAAAATAAAATATGTCCGCTAACACGAGAGAATATTTCTCCCGTGTTATTTATGTATTATTGTGTGTTATTCAGATGTTATTGTGTGTTATTCAAGTATTATTGATGTATTATAGTGTTATTATAACACAAAAATATTCCAAGAACACAAAAACACCTAAATAACATACAATAACACTCGAATAACATAAAATGACACAGGGGGAATATTATCCCGTGTTACCCAGCCGCTTTTTTTTTCTATCACCTCCCTATGACGTGATTTTACTTGACTCCGCACGTAGCACATAACTCCACATACAGAGTCATGATGTAATATTTTTTTCCGTATATTTTAAAAGGCGCCGCTATCTTTGGCCCAACATTTTAGTTTGTAATCTCTTGCCTTGCAATGGGGGGCATTATCGACTAAAAATATTATCAAGGTAAAAAGAAAAAAAAATTAAATAAACAAGGGCGCATCCAACGTTCTCTTGAAGGGGCATGGATGTTAATGTATAACCATAAGATAGATATTGACGTTATTATGTCAAAAGTGTAATAGATTTCATAGTTATGGAGCATTTTCTTGAGTAGATTAATAAACAGCATGTATCATTCCACTAGCATCTTGCCCATCACTGTAATAGAATGGTTGGAATGTATCAACAACTCGATCTATTATCTTTTATTATAATTAACTAATAATTGAGGTATGAAAAATTAAATATTTACTTGAAGTTGGTACAATGACACCCAAGATTTAAACCATAGTAAGAAACAATCAATTATATAATGGTTTTTGTTAGGTATAATTTATTTTTACAATGAAAGATAATATCTAATTTTAAAATCCTATGCTCAATTGATTGTTGTCAAGCTAATTGATATGGTTTTTCTTTATCTACCATAAGCTTAAAATTTAGATTTATTGGCTATACATCAATCTGTGGCTATCAACTAAATTGCCTAATAGAATGACTCATAAGATTCAACCCTACAAGCTTTTAAAATATTATGGGCACTCATGATTTCCAAATTCAAAAACCCAGAATCCAATTTTGTGATCAAAAGAAAAGTCATCCAAATAGGGTTCCAAATTACCTATAAATCAAACATAAATATATTAAAATATGTCTAGTTTTTCCTCTTTAGTAGCCTAGGTTCCAGCCTTATGACTTTTCTGTTAACTATTCTTAGAGGACTAGAAAAAGAACCCTCACCAGTGAAAATTCTACACTCTTCTTTGCTCAACTTATAGTTTCACTTGTTGATCCTAACCTCTAGCACGTAGTAGTTTGGGTCAATATGGAGGAGATCAAAGAGAGTCTCCCATAGGATGGTCAAATATTAGGACTAACCCTGGGTGGTCTGGCACACACCTTCTCACTCCCCCTAAACCCTAAGTCCCCTTGATTTGGTCTCGTGACTCCTTTTGGGAAGCTCATGTGGGTGGCCCTATACCCCTAGTCCTTGGCTAAGATGGTTAGTACCAGCATATTGAGCATCCAAAATGAATCCTCATACGACTCTTATTGGTTTGGCATGGCTTCATTGCACCCATCTTGGCCCAAAATCACCAAATTACCAAAATACCCCTAAAACCCTTATTTTTGCCAAAAATTCCAAAATTACTCAAAATACTCAAATTTGTCCAAAATATATCTCAAATCACTCACTACTACCTAAATTGACTAAAATAGACCAAAATCACCAAATTCCCAAAATACCCCCAAATATGCCAAAATTACTAAAATACCCCTCATGACCCAAAAATTTCAAAAATTTCTAAAAAACATCCCAAATGTTCCCAATATCAATTTTTAACCATTACATTGACCTAATTTGACATAAAGCCCCAATTTGCCCTTAAAGGCTCAACTTCCCCAAATTAGCCCTAATCTTGACCCAATTGACCCCAATCTTCCCAATTTCAATTCTAAACCAAAATTTAAAATTCCTAATACCAATTTAAATAAAACAAAAGCTCAGTTTGACCCAATTGCAAGCTTAATTTCACCTAAATAAAAAAAAGCCCCAATTTTGACATTATGAATAAATCCGCCAAACTAGTCTTCCAATTCAATTCAAAATCACTTGAAATCCTTTCCAAACTCTTCATGAAATATTCCTACACCAAATTAAGCATTCAATTGACCCAAATTTTAGCACAAATTCAACCCTAATTTTTAAAGCCCAAGCCCACCACATCTAATTCCAATAGCCCAAATCTAAAGTCCACATGATAATTTTTTCTCTTCATCATCCATTTCATTAAAATCATTCCTTATATTTTAAATTCATGATCAAATTATTCTAAATTAGGCCTCATGACAAACACCACCAAAATATCCCATAAAATCCAAAATCCTTTCTCATGCAAATTGACCAAGCCAAGGACAAACCAAGAAGCCATCTCCAAGCCACATGCAAGCCATATGAGTCATGCTCTTGTCACCATGCTATCTTGAGAAAAAAGGAACCTCTTTAGTGGTCCCCTCACACATGATTAACCACTCCAATGACTCACTTAAGCACACAATTAGCCCTAAGCCACTTGGATGGGGACTTCAGCATGTTAACCAAAATGAACCACCTGATTTCCCTCAGCACCCAAACCTTCCTTGGTGGATGAGCCTAACCCAAAAATCATTTCTTGAACCAAACTTACCCAAAATGACCCTTACCCCATCCTATTTTAAATCAACACCTTTACACATTGCCAACCCCAATTGAATTCACCAAAACCAAGCCTTGACCTCCCTGAATCAGATAGTGACCTGAGCCTGGCCGGCCGGCCACCTTGGCTGCTAGAAAACCTAAATCCAAAAGCTCCACCTTGGATAAAAATAAAAAATAAACCCAACCAAGCTTGCTCATTCCAATTGGATTATGGCCCCTTTATTCCCTCCACCTAAGCGTCATTCTTCACCCACTGGCCAGCCATGGTGGCCTCTCCTTCCCCTTCTCTTTAAACTCACCCTCTACAGCCAAGGGGAGAGAGCTTGAAATTCCATGGGGAGACTCTGCCAAATTGGTTCCAGAGCTTCTTCAAAACCTCTTGAGTTCAATTTAACCATCCTCAAGTCCTCAAACCCACTGCTTGAGCTCGGATTTGGAGCTCAAAATCAAGCCCAAAACATGACATCCCTCTAGACTCCACCAAATCCAAATTAATTGCACCCACACCATCCACTGAGTGAGAGAAGAAGATTCCCAACAAAAGCCCCATCACTAGACCAGCCTATAGTGGACTTTGGGGTAAACTTTGATCAACCACCAAAGTTGGCCTTGGTCAATTTCTTACCTAGACATTTCACTACAGCTTGAGGCTTCATCAAGGAGCTCTTTGGACTCAACTCAAGCATTTGGAAGCACCCAATCGAGGCCACACCTCTTGGACAAAGATATTAAACTCTCCCCCAAAATTGAGCTTCTTTTAATTCTTCATGCTCATATACTTGATTTAAGGCTTAATAAATCATATGGATCTGTTTGCCTAATTAAGATGAGTCTATAAGAATAAATTGCACTTGATTTGGTTGAGTATTGAGAGAGAAATTAAGGTTTGAAGTTGGACGGTTCTCGAGCAAGGGATTTGGGGATGATGATAGGATTTCATCCGTTTTCGCATGTATTGGATGGATGAACGAGATTGCGTTGGACGGAGTCTTGATGCGTGAACAGCGGGCCGAGTCAGTGCTGACTAGGATGGGGGCGCCGAACTAGAAGATGCCGTGTGGAGCTTCAAAGCCGATGTAGGTTGATGTGGCGTTGCGCTAGATACATAGAAAAATATGGATTTTCTTTATTTATTTAATGCACAAATCTTTAAAAATGCATATCTTGGTGTAGAAAATTCACAAAAATAAAATAAAAATACCTACTTGCTCAGTGAACAGAGGAGAACAAGGTTACAAGTTTATTTGATGCATGTGTGATTTTTAATTGATTAAATACAATATTTAGTCTTTTGATTCTCCATTTGCATAGACTTTTCATCATGATTTGATTTTTAGGGCTTTAGTTCTCTCTGACATGAGGGATCTTCCCTGATTTTTCTAAGGTTAGGGGAGATCTCTAGGCAGAGATATCTATTTTTCAAGTGTTTCATTCCTAGTTTGATAAAATAGTTATAATAATTGAAATATTGATCTGAAAAATATAGAACTTGTTTTGGTAGGTCCACTATGGTTAGAGGACCATAGGAAAAATATAAACTTGGTTTAACTCATTAAAAATAATCTCAATTGTCACCAACCCATAAAAATGAATTAAAATTAAATTTGAGTAAATAAAAATGTAAATGGCATATAAATCATTCTCCATAGTAAATTAATAAAAGAGGAGCTCCCCATAAAAATTTTAAGTCAATTGGAGTTAATTTGACCACTAAAATGGATTAATCAAGTTAAATTACATTTTTAGCACTAAAATGATTATAACAATTAAAATATAACTAAGAAAATCACCAAATTGGTTTTGGGAGCTCCTTATTACTAAAGGAACCTAAGAAAAATAAAAGTGTAATTAAAATAAATACATTTTTTAAGCTATTTTTAAGTATTTAAATTATTAAAAATTAATTTTAAAATCATAAAAACTGTATAATTATAAAAATACACAAAATTGTTACATTTGGCTTCTTGATCACTTGGGACCAAGTAAAATAATTTTCCTAATTTTTTTTAAATCAAGATATTAATTTTAAAGGCTTAAAATGAGTTTTCTTCAAATTTCCATTAAAGTAATTCTAATAATTAAAGTATAAATCACAAAAATATGAAATTTATTTTTCTGGGTTTCTTGAACTTAGAAAGATTTAAGAAAAATATAAAACTTAGTTTTTCACTTAAATAATATTTTATATTTAATTAATACTCAAAACAAACAAATAATTTTAATAATTAAATTATATCTCTTAAAATCATGAAAATTTGTCCAAGTGGTCCTCTGACCTAGGTACACCTCTAATAATTTTTTTAATGATAGAAGTCCTATTTTGGTTGAGTTATTAAATTTTCATTAAAAATCCCTATTATTTGCATTTAAAAAAATATATATAAAATTAAATAAATTCAGAAAAATCACATTTTCTCCTCTGATGTTTTAATTAACCCATGAGTGGGGTAACATAAAAATTTTAAAGTCATTTTAGTTTGATTTAGTGAATTATGAGGTGTTAAGGCCCTAAGGGCGAAATGGGTAATTTTGGAATTAAGCATTAATTAATATTTAGGCTTAACCAAAGGGTAAATGTGTAACAAATGATCTTAAATAACATGTCTTGATGATTGAATTATCAAAGGTATAAATGGCAGTAACCAATCTCACTTTGGTCTCATTAAGAACAAATTTGTAATTTTTCAAATTGATGAAATTTGGAAGAATAATTAAATAAAAAAATACCAAGGTGGGGGGTTTGACTTTGGAAGATTGTAATCCACTAACTTAAACCAAAATCAATGGTTTAAAATAATTTATGATTCTTGATAAGGATTAAAAGTATAGATATTAATTTTTTTTTCTAAAAATTATAAATCTATCCATTAAGTTTTAAGGGCTTAGTGGTGAATTAAGTTTGATCGAAATCTTGTCTAATGAGGTTTAGAAAATGACCTATACTTAATTTGAATTTTTTTTTAAAACCCAATAATCCCATCCTTAAAGTCAAACCGGTTAAGTTTCTTAATTAAGCCAAATTGCCCCTACGGGCCTTTTACTCACATAATTCTTAAGTGAAACATCAAGTTATAATTACTCCACTTAAAGGGATAATCAAAACATCAAGGTTCATTGAGCATAAAGGTATGGATTGGGTGAACCATATAGCAGACATAATAGAACCAAAATGAACTCGAGACGATTCGAGGGACTGTGAAATGTCTAGGGTATTCCCTAAGAATTTTCATTACCTTTGGGGATCTCGGAGGACACTTGGAATTATTATGATTTGCTTAATGGAATCATCCCCATAGATGAACAAATTGGACCCACCAGGGTATGATATAGGATCTGGTAGACACACCTAAAATTTTTACTCTCTGCTTTCCCTATGAGCATGTTTTAATTCGTGCAAAATTGGACATATGCTTTGCAAATACTGACCATTCAGGTGAAGGAACGAGAAGAATCGACATTTACGCTTTTAAATTATTGCATTAAAATTTACTTTTATCTGCACCTCTTATTTTCTGCTCATGAACTTGTATGCTAAACAACAAGGTCACCCTACATGTCAGAACTGAAACTTTTAGGATAGCCACAAAAATGAAACCAAAACAAATTTAAGAAATCAAAACAAGATAAAATTCACCGTCACAATAATTAAACTATAAGACAACTTAAAATTTATTTACCAACAAAATAAAACAAAAATTGCAACTAAATTAAGACGTCTTTATCAGATGATCAGAAATCCCTCGGAGGAGGTAACCTATGGTTGCTAATGAAATTTTCACAATATAAATGAAAGTATGGAACTCATTAAGTTGAGTTTAGTCAATTCATTTGGACTAAGTGAATCCGAAAGAAAATAGTGGTGCCAGAACTGTGGGAACCTAACCAGTGTCGCTCTAATCAACTTTAATATCCCCCATAATATTTAAATAACCATGACTCTATCAAACATTTGATTTGACATCAACACTCGACACATTAGAAAACTTAAACTTGCTACAATGAGGAGCTTGGAGCTAGCATTGTGGGCAGCACAACCATCTTCAACAGGAAGACCATCTTCAATAGCAAAACATGTCTACACCAACTAAACCACTCTTTAGAATTAAACAGAAAATCATAGGACTTCAAGGTTGTTTGCTTATGCAACATAAATCTTCAACTTATCTTTAGGCCTTTGTATAGCTTTTCTATGTAATTTAAGCCCTAACCCGTCTTAGGATTTCAAGGTTGTTGCTTGTCATGACCTAAACTCTCACATCTTCCAGGCTATTTGTGTTATCATTTCACCCAAACATAAGCCCTAATTAATAAAATTGGCAGGATGAAATATTTAAACATTTCTCCTCTAATTGAAATCTTTTCTCCTCTAATTGAAGCCAAACAGTAGGATAGCTTTGGAAGTCACCGAGGTTCTTCTCATGATCCGTAACATCCTCTAGTTCTTCTTCCATTCGATTCCAAAATAAATGCTTCAAATTTGAGTCATTCTCATTTCACACCTCTTTGTCCGATCTCGTTGAAAATTCCTATCCTTTGAGAGTCCTGAAGACAATATCCTCTAACTTTTATCGAGAGTTTTCTTAAGTAACTCTAGTTATCTAAGATTTTATTAACTATACAAGCTTGCCCTTATAGGAAGCTTTTCCAAACCTAACTTAATATAAACCTTATTTAATTTTTCGTATTAAATAGAGGAACTTGTTGGCTTATAATAAAATGTTTTCACATACCAAACGGATGTCATACATTTCTTAGTATATTTGATTGAGCCTCACCATCAAGCCATGTGTCTATCTTTCGAGATGGATACATAGCTTTAGGTGTGGCGCTCTTTCATTTAAACAAGGAAAGATATGTGATAAGTTTGATTTCATATTTTTCTAAATTAAATATATGTATGTAAATTAAATGTCCCTTTGAAGCGGGTGGCAAGATTTCCATTCCAACGACCGACAGCTTCCACAGAACGACCCCCCAAAAATTGTACTGACAACAGGGCTATCAAAGGTGGTTTTCTCGTATGGGGAATGCTCTAATGCTTCTAAGCTTTTGCTAAGCCATCGGGCAGAGAGTGAGTCTCTCACATCCTAAGTGGGTAGTGGCTTATCGACATACGAAGCCTACAAAATAACTGAATCATCTTAATGGGGGGATTCCGATATGTCAAAGCACATACAGACCATAAAAAAATTGAACAAATCGTTGTATCCCAAATGGATGATAGCTTATCAGCAATCAGGCCTTTGAGATAATGTCAATGGTAACAAAAGAAGAAATAGAGCTCAACAGAGGTAGTCAAAGTAAGGGAGGAGTAATCATTAGAAGGAAGAGATTGCTGGATCGGGGTACGACAGACCTGTCTTCCCAAGCCACTAATACCCCAAGTCTACCTAGTTGTGAATGTAGTTGGTCCAACACATCCTTAGATCCCCTGTCGGCAACTAAAAAGGGAATTTGGGAGGGAATTTTGAATTCTTTTTTGAGGAGTCAGCCCCTAATTAAAAAGAGGAGTCTAGGGCTAAGAGAGGCGAGAGAGAGAGAGAGAGAGAGTTTTGGGTGTGGCGTGAGTGTGATAGAGTGAGGGACTTGGAGATTTTCTTCTATGGGTTGTAAGAGGAGAGGGAAAGCGAGAGATTTCTTTTTCATTATTTTTCTAAGAGAGAATTGAGAGTGCTTGTAAAGAGGCAAAGTGCTTAAAGGGAACTTCTAGGTACTTACTTGGGAAGGAGTGTGAGATAAGTTGTGTCTTTTATTTCTTTGTTTTGTAAACTTATTTTTATATATGAAATTAGTCTTTTGTTATTTCCTTCTCATGAATTCTGAGTAGTCTCCTTTATTTTTCTCCCTACACTGAGATAAGGTTTTGTAAAGAATTGATTTTTTTATATGATTTTAAATGTTAATAATTGTGATGATTCAAACTCCGATGTTCATTTACTTTTTGATTTGGCGAATGAAATGTTAAAATGTATTGAGAAACATATAATCTGAAAGGGCTACAATTTCTTCAACATGGTGAGAGCCACATTCAATTCCATGAGTGAGAAGGTAATCCATGGGGTTGAGTGCAAATAAATAGGAAAAAGTTTTGATGAGTGTAGGATTGGTATTACTTACTCAAAATTGGAGATTTCAATGTGAGAGATTAAAATCCCCAATTTGGTCTAGTTGATTGAAAACTAATGTGAGATTGCTAGCCTTTAGGCAAGGGAGAAGTGGGAGTTCTGGAGTGAGAGTCGGTATCCTCCTAACCTAACCACCAAATTAGGGACCAAACTCTCGATTAGTCAATATTCTTTATACACGTAAAAGAGGGTGAAGAATAGGAATGCTCCTATTTGACACAATACAAATTATATATATATATATATATATATGATTTTAATTTATTCACAATTCATATACTCATTTTAAATGGGAAGGAAGCTTTCCTTTATTTAAACTCTTCATCACAAAATCATTGTTTAGTTTTTATAAGTTTACTTTTAAAGTTTAGAAAATAGCTTAGTTACTTAGTTCTTTTAACTGCATTTTATTTAACATACACTCAATTACTTTGGATTTAAATTTCATACTTAAGTTTTGTAGTTTGAATTTTGTCTTTTACATTGTAGCCATAAGAATTTCCAACTCTCTATGGGATCGATATTTAGGACTCCATTAAAGTCCTTTATTACTTGAGCGATACATATACTTGTATTATTATTATGGATTTGGCAGTTTAAAAATTTTTAAAGATAAAATTATTTTGTTATTAGTACTGTCGTGCATGTTTTGTAATATTAAAAAAATATTTACAAAAGCAACACATAACAAAATACACATCAAGTGTTTGACGTCGTTGCTAGGGAGTAACGGTAAATTACTTTATAATTTAAAATATTTTTATTTGAATTGAAAAACTTGTTGTAGTTTAATTTGGATATTTTCATATTTTAGTATGTTTACACATTTTAATTGTATATTTTGTTTGTTTATACGTAGTTTAAGATCTGAAAATTTAGTACCTTACGATCCGGAGTTAGAAAGAACATCTAGAAAAATTTGAAAACAATAAAAAGAAATAAATAATTTTACCAAAATGGCTTGCAATTCAAATACTTCTGGAAATGAAAATGAACATCATCAGAGACCTTGAAGAGATCATTCTACTGCCGCAGCAAATGAAATTCATTTGAGTACACAAAACCCTATTATAGCTACCAATTCATTTGAGCTTAAACCTGCTATTATCCAAATTGTACAAAATAATCAGTTTGGGGGAACATCATTTGAAGATCCTAACTTACCCCTTGCTAGTTTTCTAGAATTGTGTATTACATTTAAATATGATGGAAAATTTAATTTATGAAGCTTAAGAAAGATTTAAAGATCTCATTAGGAAGTGTCCACAGCATGCGTTGCTAGATTGGTTATTAATTAAAAAATTTTATAATGGATTGGTTGGATCACTTAGATTGATAATTGACGTTGCTGCTGGTGGATTGTTAATGTAAAAATAATTCGATGAAGTGTATTCGTTAATTGAAGAGATGACTACTAATAATTTTCAATGGCCCTTTGAAAGGGTAAATCCAGAAAGAGTAGCTAGTATTCGTGATTCTGATACAATATCTAAATTGGCTGCCCAAATAGTTGTTATATTGAAGAAGATAGATCAATATGGAATGAATTTTTTTTAGACACCACTTGTGCTTGAGAAAAACTCATTGGGACAATTGATAGAACCTCAATCTTCTTATGAGACATTAAATGCATTAAATAATCAATATAACAATTCTTATTCTAATTATTATAATCCTGGTTGGAAAATCATCCAAATTTCAGTTGGAGTAACAATAACTCTAATTTTGCAAATCCGTAATGGGGGAATAATGCTACCAAGCCATTGAGAAACTCAAACAATCAAGGAAATCTAACTTATAAACCTTATTACAATCCAGGTTTTAATATTAATTTGTAGAGTAAGGAGAGAAAATTGTAAATGGAAGAATTAATATTACAAATTGGAAGTCAATTACAAAGTTAAGGAGCTGCAATTAGAAATATGAAAAATCAATTAGGATGTATTGCTATTGCACTTAGCAATAGACCTCCAGGAACATTGCCAAGTAATGTTGAAGTAAATCCTAAAGAACAGAACAAAGAGCAAATTAAGGTTATTTAACTGAGAAGTGGAAAAGAATTGGAAACAAAAGTTCAAAAAGAAGTGGAAATTGAAGTTGAAAAAGATAAGGTAGAAAAATAAAAATATAAAGAAGATTTGCATTTTGAGTTAGAATGTTCTATCAAACCAATGAAAATTTATGTAGAAAGACAACCACCTCCATTTCCTCAAAGATTGAAGCAGAAAAACAAAGATGACCAATTTTCAAAATTTTTGGAAATATTAAGGAAATTAACTATATTAAACATTTCATGTGTTGAAGCTCTGGAACAAATGTCAAGCTATGTGAAGTTTCTGAAGGATATGTTTAATAAGAAAAGGATGTTTGTGGATAATGAAACTGTTACACATAGTGAAGATTGTATCACTATAATTCAGAAAAAGCAACTTGAAAAACATAAAGATCCTGGTAGTTTTACTATTCCTTGCGCTATTGGCGAAATATTTTTTATAAAAACAATATGTGATTTGGGAGGCAACATTAATCTTATATCTGTATCAATTTTCAGAAGGTTGGGTTTAGGAGACATTTCACCTACAACAGTAACTCATCAGTTAGCTAATCGTTAAATTACCTACCTTAAAGGAGTTATAGAAGATGTTTTGGTAAAGGTTGATAAATTTATCTTTCCTATCGATTTTATTGAACTAGATATAGAGGAAGATAAAAAAATTCCTATCAATTTAGGAAGAACATTTCTTGCCACTAGAAGATCTTTGATAGATGTGCATAAAGGAGACTAACTATGAGAGTTAGTGATCAAAAAGTTACATCTAATATTACAAAAGCAATGAGATACCCTACAAAAGAGAGAGATATTAAATGCTTCAGAATGGATATTAATGACTATTTTAGCCATGAACATTTCATGAAGACATTTGAAAAAAAAAATCTAAAAAAGAATATTTGGAATATGGGGATGAGGACAAAATTCAAGAGGAATCTATGGAAGTGAGTAATGAAGAATTAGATTATGTTTAAGAACAATTTGAAATGTTAGTTCATACTGATAATAATAAAAATTTGATTTCATCTATTGAGAAACCTCCTAAACTAGAAATGAAAACACTTCCTACACATTTAAAGTATGCATTTTTAGGAGATTTATCCATATTACCTGTTATTATATCCTCAGAATTAACTGATACACAAGAACAAAAGTATTAGAGACATTGAAAAATTGCAAGAAAGCCTTTGGATGGACATTATCTGATTAAAGGAATCAGTCCTTCAATCTGTATGCACAAAATTTTAATGGAAGATAATTATAAGCCTAGAATTGATCCTCAAAGAAGATTAAATCCTATAATGAAAGAGGTTGTTAAGAAAAAATATTAAAGTGGTTGGATGCTGGAATTATTTATCCAATTTCAGATAGTTCATGGATTAGTCATATTCATTATGTTCCTAAAAGGAGGAGTGACTTTTGTTGCAAATGAAAAGAATGAATTAAATACTATAAGACAAGTCAATAAATGGTGAATCTGTATCAATTATAAGAAAATAAATGCTACCACCAGGAAAGATCATTTTCCTCTACCTTCTCTAGATCAAATGTTAGATAGACCAACTGAGTGATTTAATTGAAAAAGGTATCGATTTTTTATGGATTATTTTTTTGTATTTAGAACTTCATTTGAAACATGTCTAAATTATTTAGGGAAAGTTTCATAATGATGTGAAAAGAAGAATCTAGAGTTAAACTGGTAAAAATGTCAATTCATGGTTGCAAGAGGAATTGTACTTGGGCAAAAAAATTTCAAAAAATGACATAAAAGTATAAAAAGACGGGTCATATCTAAACTACCACCACCTACTATTGTAAAATGAGTTAGGAGTTTTTTAGGACATTCTGGATTTTACCGGTGATATATTAAGGATTTTTTAAAAATTATAAAGAATTTATGCCTTCTAGAAAAAGATAAAAATTTGATTTTAACCAAGAGTGCCTTAAAGCCATTAAAATATTTATGGAAAAATTGATCACTGCTCCTATAATTGTTTCACCTGATTGGGAGAAACCTTTTGAACTAATGTGGGATGCAAGTGATTATGCAATTGGAGTTGTTTTAGGGCAAAGATATGACAAGATTTTTAAAGTCATATGCTATGCTAGTAAGACTCTTAATGATGCTCAAATTAATTGCACCACTTCTAAAAGAGAGTTATTAGTTAGGTCATATCTTATTAAAGTTAAATGTGTTGTGCATACTAATCATACGGCTATTAAATATCTGATGCAAAGAAAGAAGCAAAACCAAGATTAATTAGAATAGTACTTCAGATGCAAAAATTTGATTTTGTGGTAGCCGATAGAAAAGGAACTGATAATCAAACTGTTGATCATCTATCTAGGCTAGAATAAGAAGAAATAGTTGATTTACAAAAGAAATTAATGAAAATTTCCTTGATGAACAACTTTATACTGTTAAAGGATGAGAAATTTTGTGGTATGATGATATTTTGAATTATTTTGTTAATGGTATTTTACCATATAGACTAACAAAACAACAAGAAAAGAAATTCATTCACGATATAAAATTTTATTTTTAGGATGACCCCTATCTGTAAAAATAATGCAAAGACTTAGTTATGAGAAGATGTGTTCCTTATAAAGAAATTCAAGAAATATCCAAAAATGTCATGATTTAGAATTTGGAGGTCATTTTGGAAATGATAGAAGTGTTCATAAAATTTTATAATCTAAATTTTATTGGTCTGCTCTATTTAGAGATGTTAATATATATATATATATATGAACATGTTATTAGTGTCAGAGAGTAGGTAATATTTCAAAAAGAAACGAAATGCCTCTAAATTTTAATTTGGAAGTTGAAATTTCTCATGTTTGGGGATTGGATTTTATGAGAATATTTGTAAATTCGTTTGGAAATGTATATATATTGATTACAAGGGATTATGTGTCAAAATGGATTCAAGCAATCACGTTACCTCAATGAGATGCTCGGATTGTTTTAAAATTTTTAATCAAAAGTATTTTTACAAGATATGGAATGTCGAGAATAATCGTTGCTGATGGAGGATCTCATTCTGTGAATGTAATAATTGCTAAGTTAGTGGAAAAATATAATATTATGCAAAGGATTGCAACTGCTTATCATCATAAGACTAGTGGTCTAACAGAAGTATCTAATCGTGAAATCAAAAGAATTTTGGAAAAAATTGTGAATCCTAATAAATTGGGTTGGTCTGCTAGATTAGAAACTACATTATGGGCTTACATGACAGCTTATAAGACACCTATAGGAATGTCCACGTACATATTAATTTTTGGTAAGACTTATCACTTACTAGTAAAATTAGAGCATAAAGCCTATTAGGCTATTAAGAAGTTCAATTTCAACTTAAAAGATGCAAGTAAAATTTTTTTTTGCAATTGAATGAGTTTGAAGAAATTAGGAATAAATCTTAGGATAATGCTAGAATATATAGGGAGAAAATGAAAGAATGACATGATTGGAAGATAATAAAAAGGAAATTTGAGCATGGACAATAAATTTTATTATACAATACAAGATTGAAATTATTTTCTAGAAAACTGAACTCTAGGTGTATAGGGTCTTTGACAATTGTAAAATTTTATCCTTATAGAGCTATTAATATTGAAGATCCCAAGACACGAAAGATATTTAAAGTGAACGGGGATAGGCTGAAACCATATTTTGGTAGTCAAAGGCTAGTTTTTAAAGAGATTTGAATGATGGGTCGATTAGAGTAAATGTTGGAATGTCAAGTTGAAGACATTAAACCAAGCGCTTTGTGGAAGGTAACACATATTTATCGTTATTTATTTTACTTATCCATTTTTGTTAGGAGTGTTATATATATATATATATATATAGTTTTATAGATTCCGTGTACTTAAGAAACTTGAAATTGAGAAAATATTTAAAAACATCTTTATTTACCCAGTTTTATGGAATATTTGAGAATTAATTTGATTTAAAATGAGATGCAAATTTTAGAACTGGCATCTGAGGCACCATTTTCTAGAGAGCCGGCGCTTTAAGCACCATAATAGACACCTGAAGCACCGTGGTGATTGGAAAGACTTAAGATGCTTCAAAAGGCGGGTTTTGGTAGTTTTTGGTGGGTTTCTTTTCTAATAACTCCCAAAAACTGATTCCTAAACCTATTTTAGAGGAGATAATGAAGAAAGAATCAATATTTTTCAAATACAATGGCTTCGTGCTTTAAAAAAACCACTAGATATGAAATTTTCAACCGAAGGAAGTTCGTCAGTTTCAATGTACAAAAGTTATATGATCGAGTTCTTGTGAAAAAGAGGCTAATCAAGGAAAAGGAATTTGTGAATCATGGATTCAACCCACCGAATAATCGAGTGGAGGAGATTATTGCATAGAGACGTTGGGAAATGCTTTGCTATACCACTATCACCGTAGTTGTCCCTATGGTGAAAGAGTTCTATGCTAATCTTCATGGAATCAACCAAGGAGTTGTCTACGTTTGAGGTAGGTGTGTACAATTCACTCCTTTAATAATAAATGATATGTTTATGATTGAAAGTGTCCCTATTTGACACTATGCAAATTATGCTCCTATAAGAGAAAATATGAACAAACTCTATCGATTACTTACTGATGAAGATGCAAATTTGGATTCCCGAGATAATGAGAATGTAAGTTTTTCTTCATCATTATTGAATCCTACATCTAAAGAGTGGAATTTCTTTATTGCATCAAAACTACTTCCTACCATGAAAATCAGTAAGGTGACTAAGGAGAGTGATATTTGCATTGTTGTACTTAAATTGGAAAACCTATTGGTTTGGGTGTAATAATTGTGAAATCTATTTTGGGCTTGATCATCAATGGGTCTAATATTAGACTGGGACATCCATCTACTATCTTTCTACTGTGCAGTCAATCGCAAGTTCCTTATGAAAGTTTGGAAAAAATGCTTCTTTCTTGGAAGCCTATGGACCCAGAGCTTTATTGCAACTGCATAAGAATAGCAGACGAGAATGAAATGAATATACTGATGAATCAATCATCCCAAACTTTATCACCTATTCAGCCTTACTTCAGTTTGAATGCACTTTTGAAAAGGATGAAGAAGATAGAGAAAAAGGAACATAATCTTATGCATTCAATTATGAAGATTTCTGAAATGTTGGATCATCTGGATTAGAGGATGAAGGAACATTTTGAACACACCAAACATATTAAAGATGGTTTGGTGTGTATGTTCAAAAAATATGCTTGGATTGAGGAAGATTTGATGGACGAATTCTCTTATAGAACTTTTTACAACTTGTACGTGCACTACTAATCCATGGGAGAAATCCAAGTGGAAGAGAGCGAAGAAGATGTTTGAACTTACTTTATACACAAAATGTGTATTTAGTATTTCTTAATTGTGCTATGGTGTTATGTTGAATTGAATTTACTTTCATTATTGGACTTTATTTATCTCAGTTGTTGAGTATTTTGAAACTTAGTTTTTAGTATTAAGATATTTGGTTTGCTTTGGACACTAAATTAGATTTATTGGCTTAAAAACTGTCAGTTTGTAATAGTGCAAATTTTATATATAATTGTGAGTTTTGTGTTGTTTGTAAAAGTTTTGTGTTAGAAAATTATTCAATTATGAGTATAAGTATTTAATTAAGTTAGTTAGAGGTTGACGTAATGCAGTACGCAACAGATTTCCACAGAAAAAATGAAATCTGAAAAATTTTGGTGTTGGTGCTTGAGGCGTCAGGCGCCAAATTCCTGAAAACACCAGGTTAGGTTAAAAACTGTGAAATAGCTCAGTAAAACTACATTTTTACTGCTTGAGGCATCTCCTACCTCTAAATCTCAATTTAGGGCTTGACATTGGGTGGATTTAAGAAGATTTCAAGGACTAAAGATCTTAGATTTCCTCTTCTCTTGGTAAGAGCTTCACATTAACTTAGAAAAATTTTATTTTCACCATGGATTTATCCTACATTATGGGAAAGCCGAAATTTAGGGATTTGTTGAATAATTTTAAGGAAAACTCAAGATGAAAAGTTTCTTACCAAATAATGAAAAGTTTCTTACCAAATAATCTTACTTGTGGAGTTAGCTTTTTGATTTTGTAATTTATTTTGATTTCCATAGAAATTTCAATGGCACCACGTGTGAAAATTGGAAAGCTTACGGGAGATTTCAATGCAAGGAGATTTGTCAACTATAAGGCCCAACATAACTATAATACAAAAATGGGCTCGAGGAAATTGATTCAAGAGTGAACATTTTCTAACCCAGGTGGCGAGATCAAGAGGTTGATCATTGCTAAAAATTGGGAGAGATTCTGCTACTTCACTGTAGTAGCTATTGTTCCCAATAATCTGAGATTTCTATGCCAACTTGCAATTTACTACAGATGATCACATCTTTGTGAGAGGAAGCAAGTTGAATTTTCTAGGGGGATCAATGCATTTTATAGATTGAGAAATGAATTCCATTGTGAATTTGCTGCATTCGTGATGATTGACTCATCACTGGATGAAGTAATTTCCTTTCTGACTGATGGAAGGGGAGAATGAAAAATTAAGAACAATAAGAAATTTAATTTCCCCACCTCCATGATCACTTCTCAATCAAGGTATGGCCTAACTTCATCTTTGCAAAGTTACTTCCAATGAATCATTTGAGCGAAGTAACCAAGGAAAGAGCTGTGCTAAATTTCTGTGTTCAACAAATGAAAATAGTAGATATTGGTGCTCTTATAGTACATAATGCTCAGAGTATAGCCAGGAGTGCTATAACTAGTGGTTTGGGATACCCTACCCTAATTTTCACTTTATGTTAACAATCAGGAGTAGAGTTTTATAGAAAGGAAGAAAATATGCATCCACAGAAACTAATTGGGAAACACACAGTCCAAAGATTTGAATAATTTGTTGGATCCAAGAGTGGAGGTGGTGATAGACCCTCAACATCTATTGTAGGGCCATCTACTTCTAATTCTGCTTCACATGGGAGCATCATGGAGTAGCTTAACAAATCCTTTGAAATATATTTTATTAGAAATTGTTTGTTTTATTTTCTTCAAAAACATTGTAATAGGAACTTTCATGTAATGTTATACTATGGACTTAACTTTGATAGAAATAGAAGACTTCTATTTTTCTGCATTTTCAGTTATTTTCAGTTTCTGTTTATGTTTTTAATTCTTAGAAAGTGCTTTGAAATATATTGTATTTCATTTATTGCTTTAAAGCATGTATTTTTAAAGTTAGCACATGTAGTATACAAGAGCTCAGTTTCATATTCAGAAAGCTTCTACATGCTAGTTTTATTTTTATGCATTTATTGTTTTCTTTCACCTAAAAAATTTTTGTACTCAACATTTTTAATTACTTAAAAATTTAAATTGGGGGGGAAGAAAATTTTCTTTTAAAAAGAATTTAACTAAATTTTTTTTGTCCTTAATTAAGTATTTTTTTTAAATTAATTAACATGACCTTGGATATTAAGATTTAACTTTAAATTGTTATATTTATATTTGTAAATATTATGGTAAATTTAGGTGAAATTCTTTCATAACAAAGGTCAATTTTAAAGTTAAAAATATTTGGTATAAAAGGATAAAACTATGTTTTTCTACTTAAAGTAAAATAAATTGTCTTTTTGAAGCATTAAGAATCTTAGAGTTTCATGTAAGAAGAAAAGAATGAGACTTTATAAAAAATCATCAAAACTAATATGAATTTATAAAGTGAAGAAAGGTAAAAAGTTTTAATTTTAAGAAGAGGATAGTGAAATTCAAAATTATTAAAGACTATCTAAATATAGTAATCCCAACTTGAAAAAGAAAAAAAAAATAAAAGAAAGATTGAAAAAATCCTGAATAATAAAAAAAAAATTAAAAATGTGAGGAGAAGCTTGAGGAGATGTCTAATCAAAAATTGGCTTCACTTGAATCAACTTAAAGAAAAAGCTTTATTATATTTTCTAAACTTGTTTTTGAGTATTCTTAGATTTGATTTCTAGGTATTCTTATACTTATAATTTTAATCTAAGTTATTAAAATTTTTCTTAAATTATACTATTTTATTTATCAAAATAAAGTATAGAATTTTATAAGTTAATCTATATCATAAGTCATATTTTTATGTAGTAAAAGGGTCACTTAAGGACAAGTAATATTTATGTTTCGGGGATTTTGATAAACCAAAATAAAGTGTTATTTTAAGTATACATTTTATACTTATTCTTGATGTCATTGCACTTTAAAGAAGGTTATTTTCATATTTTTGTTCTAGGTATATTAATTTTAGGAATTTGGAGCAAAAGTAGAAAAAAAAATGAAATTTGGAGCCAAAATAGAGAACTTGGTGATTTTGGCACCTGAGGAGCCAGAGGTACCGACATACAAAGAGATAGCACTTGAAGTGCCAGAACTAGCACCAAAGGAACCATCATACAGAGAACCAGAGCCTGAAGCGCAAAAATTGGCACCTGAAGCGCCATAATCCAGAACAGGATGGACTTAAGTAACTTAGTGCCTAAAGTGCCACAATCAGTGCCTGAAGCGACAAATATGATATAAGATGGACTAAGGCAGCTCTGGACAAATTTTGAGTGGATTTTGAAGGCTCCAAATGATTCAAACGCCCCATGAAGTGATTCAATACATCTAGACACTTTGGAAGGCTCTTTTATAAAGGGATATGTCTCTCGAATGAATGGAAATGTATTTTAAGATTCAAAAGGTGTGACTTTTAGAGAGAATTTGGGAGGAAATTTTTAATTTATTTTGAGAGAAGGCAACCCCTAATTAAAAAGAAATGGAGCTTAGGTTTAAGAGAGGCAAGAGAGAGTTTTGAGGGTGGCGTGATTGAGATAGAGTGAGGGAGGGACTTGGAGATTTTCTTCTAAGGGTTGTAAGAGGAGAGAGAAAGTGAGAGATTTCTTCTTCAATACATTTCTAATAGAGAATTGAGAGTACTTGTAAAGAGGAAAAGTGCTTAAAGAGAACTTCTAGGGATTTTCTTGGGAAGGAGTATGAGATAAGTTGTCTTTTATTTCTTTATTTTGTAAAATTATTTTTATATGAAATCCGTGTTTTGTTGTTTCCTTCTCATGAATTATGAGTAGTCTTCTTTATCCTTCTCCCTACTCCGAGATATGGTTTTGTGAAGAATTGATTTTATTTTATACTGTTTTAAATGTCAATAATTTGTGATGATTCGAACACCGATATTCATTCACTTTTCAATATGGCCACCTGAAATGTCAAAATGTGTTGAGAAACATATGATCCAAAAGGGTTATGATTTCTACAATGTGGTGAGAGTCACATTCAATTCCATGGGTGAGAATGTAATTCATGGGATTGAGAGCAAATAAATTAGGAAATATACTTTGTTGGAAGCAAAATTGGACATTTTAAGGTGATAGACTAAAATCCCCAATTTGGTCCAGTTGATTGGAAATTATTGCGAGATTGTTAGCCCTCAGGCGAGGGAGAAGTGGGAGCTTTGGAGTGAGAACCGATATTCTCTCAACCTAATCAATGAATTAGGGACCAAACCCTGGATTAGTCAATATTCTTTATACACATGAAAGAGGGTAAAGAATAGGATTGTTCCTGTTTGGCACGTTTCTTCACAATTCATATACTTATTATAAAGGGGAAGGATGCTTTCTTAAAATTGAACATTCCATCAAAATAAAATCTTTTTTTAGTTTTGATTTAGTTTTTATAAGTTTACTTGTGAAGTTTAGCAAATAGCTTAGTTAACTTAGTTCTTTTAACTACATTTTATTTAGCATACACTCAATTACTTTAAATTTGAATTTTGTACTTAAGTTTTCTAGTTTGAATTTTGTGTTTTACATTATAGCCATAAGAATTTCAACTCTCTGTGTGATCAATACTTAAAACTTCATTAAAACTTTTTATTACTTAAGCGATACATGTACTTGTGTTATTATTACGGGTTTGGTAGTTTAAAGATTTTAAAAGATAAAATTATTTTTACTAAAGTTATTTTTATTGGGATTGAATTGCATATTTAGTATTAGTACTGTCGTGTGTGTTTTATAATATTAAGAAAATATTTACAAAAGCAACACACAACAAACCATGCATCAAGTTTTTGGTTTTAGTGGTGAGTATTCCTGCCTGTTACGCGGGTGACCCGGGTTCGATCCCTGGCAACGACGTCATAAACTTGATGCCCGATTTATTGTGTGTTGCTTTTATAAATATGTTTTTTAATATTACAAAACACACACTACAGTACTAATAATAAAAATGCATTTAAATCCCAATAAAAATAAATTTAGTAAAAATAATTTTGTCTTTTAAAATATTTAAATTGCCAAACTCGTAATAATAACGCAAGTATACATATCATTTAAGTAATAAAGGACTCTAATGGAGTCCTAAGTATCGATCCCTCAGAGAGTTGGAAATTGTTATGGCTATAACGTAAAACACAAAATTCAAACTACAAAATGTAAGTATGAAATTCAAATCTAAAATAATTTAGTGTATGCTAAATAAAATACAGTTAAAATAACTAAGTTAACTAAGCTATTTGCTAAACATCAAATTAAACTTATAAAAACTTAATAAAGTTTATGTGACAAAAAATTCAAATTTAAGAAATTATCCTTCCCTATAACAATGAGTATATGGATTGTGAAAAAAAATAAAATCATATATATATATGTCAAATAGAAGCAATCATATTCTTTATCATCTTTCAACTGTATAGAGAACATTGACAAATCCAGACTTTGGTCCCAAATTTTGTGGTTAGGTTGGGAGGATACCAGCTCTCACTTCTCTCTAGACTAAGGGCTAACAATCGAACATTTGTTTTCAATCAAATGGACCAAATTGAGGATTTTAAACTGTCACCATAAATTTTCCAATTCTGCGTCCAACAAAGTATAATTCTCTATTTATTTGCACTCAACCCTAAGGATTACATTCTCATCCATGTAATTTAATGTGACTCTCACCATGTTGTATAAATTATAGACCTTTTGGATCATATGTTTCTCAACACAATTTAACATTTCAATTGGCCGACTTGAAAAGTAACTGAAGATTGAAGTTCGAATCCTCACAATTATTGACATTTAAAATCATTTAAAACAAAATCAATTCTTCACAAAACCATATCTCAGAGTAGGGAGAAGGATAAAAAAGACTACGTAGAATTCATGAGAAGGAAACAACAAAACACAGATTTTATTTATAAAAATAGGTTTACAAAATAAAGAAATAAAAGACACAAGTTAACTCACTCCTTCAGAAGTAGATCCCTAGAAGTTCCCTTTAAGCACTTTCCCTCTGTACAAGCGCTCTCAATTCTCTCTTAGAAATGTAATGAAGAAGAAATCTCTCACTTTCTCTCTCTTCTTACATTAGAAGAAAATCTCTATGTCCCTCACTCTATCTCACTCATGCCACCCCAAAAACTCTCTCTCTCTCTAACCTCTCTTAACCCTAGACTCCCTCTCTTTTTAATTAGGGGCTACCTCCTCTCAAAAAGTATTCAAAATTTCCTCCCAAATTCTCTCCAAAGTCACACCTTTTGAATCCCAAAAGACATGTCCATTCATTTAAGAGACATATCCCTTCATTAAAGAGCTTTCCAAAGTGTCTAGATGTATTGAATCCCTCCATTGGGCAATTGAATCATTTTGAGCCTTCAAAATCTGCTCATAATTTATCTCGAACCGACTTAATTTTTCTTCAATCATCTATGGCGCTTAAGGTGAAGATTATGGCACTTCAGGTGCCAAGTTACTTAGGTCTACATTTATCTGGATTTTGGCACTTTAAGTGCCACTTCTCTATATGATGGCACCTCTGGTGCTAGATCTTGGGCTTCAAGCACCGGCTCTCTGTAAGTTGGCACCATTTCTAGCACCTCAGGTGCCTAAATATAAATGTTCTCTATTTTTGCTCTAAATTTCCTCATTTTTACTAATTTTACTCTAGATACCTAAAATTATTATACCTGCAACAAAGAAATGAAATTATGATGCAATTATCTACCACAATCCTAAGTGTGGAGGTCGTATTAATTATGATTTGGTTAGCCATGCATGTGACCCATTTTAAAACTAGGCAGAAGGCCATGCAGAAAGTAAGGACTGATTTTGAAAAATCATGAATGTTTTAATCCTAAATATTTGGATTTTCTTAATCTTCTTTTATTTAGATTTTTATGTAGGAAGAATTAGAATTTTTCTTACGATCTTTAGTGAACCTAGATTAAATTTTTTGTGCGGTCCAGATAATCAAAAGGAAAAAAAATAAAATGCTCCGAAAATGCAAGGTTCACGAGGCAAAAAAAAAGGAAGCTTTCCAAAAGAATCTATAAAAGAGGCAAAATGTCGCTGGACTGACAACCTAATCCATGAAAAGTAGTAAAAGTAGTCAGACTCTGCATATACATGCCTAGTGCTAAGTCTATATAAGAATGAAAAATTTTGTCTTAAAGTACAGGACATGAGATACTACTCCTAGTCCCCGTCACGTGGTTCAGTATGCTTTGACAGTGCAGGGAGCCTTTTAACACCCTAAGCACACTTTGACGGGCTCGCCTTGTTGGCTCCATCTTACAAATCCAAGGGATCTGATTTGACCCAATATGGAATTTAAGAAAGATTGGCCTCACATACGATCTATTTTACTACTTGCATAGTTTTTAAAGTATGGAGAATGTAATAAGTGGAAATATAAATATTTATAAGAGCCATTAAATGCGGGCCCGTAACATGCAAGGGTGATACAAGTTAGATCCCTTGGATCTGTAGCACAATCATACTCGTGTCAATTCCAATGACTTAACCCAAATTGCTCACCAGAATCAACCCAACAAGCAATGCTCTTCAAGGCATCACGACAAACACAGGTTCACTCTCCAAATGAGCAAGACAACCATCGAGGCGAATGGGCAAGCACATAAACATGAAAAAAGCCTACATTGTAATTGTTTGATCGAGGTACAAAAAAACCACAATGGGTGCCCAAAAGTGCGAGCACGCATCATGCAAATAAATGCAAGGATGTCACTTGCAACATGTAGAAAGTGCACCAAGGTAGTGAGGGTGAGTGTGCCAAAGAGGTAGTGACTCAAAAAGATGGGCGTACAATGGAGGTCGGGGCCCAACAAATTAGTTTATCGTGGAGGTAGTGACCTAAAGGGTGGGCATGTCGTAGCGACAGTAGCCCAAGAAAATGGGTGTGTCATACAGGCAGTGACCCGGAGATGGCACTGTCGTGGTAGTAGCAGCCCGAACAAATGGGTGTGTCGTTGTGGCGGTGACTTGGAGATGGGCGTGCCATTGCGGGAGCTACTCGAACAAATTGATGTTTAATGGAGGCATTGACCTGACGATGGGCGTGGCATGGAGGCAGCAGCTTGAACAGGTGGGCGTACCATGGAGGCAGGGGCCTGAAAGATGGGTGTGTCATGGAGGTGTTGACCCAAAATGATGAGCGTGTCGTGGAGGCAGCGGGCCGACAAATGGCTGTGCCGTGGAGGTAGTTACCTGAAGATACAGCTCAAGAAACTAATAGTGATCATGCAAGTACACATAGATGACATGATGAAAAATTTAAGTAGGCAAACATGCAATATGATGCAAAGCATACAAACATGCACATGTGAAACAAACACCATGCAAGTGATCGGCCGACTCGGCCATGGTGGTCGGTCGGGCCAAAGTGGTTGGTCGACCGGGAGATGGTAGCTAGTCGGGACAAAGTGACTGGTCGACCAGGCCAAGGTGGTCGATCGAATCAAAGTGGATGATCGACATGCAGAGGTTGATCAAACCCAACATAAAAGGTGATCAGTTCTAGCATAAGAGAGTTTCCACCTTGCTCCAAGCTCCTCCTCAAGTAGATCCAATAAACCCTCACCATATGTGGAAGAAGAGAGGAGGAAGAAGAAGTTGAAGATGTAGGAAGGGAAGAGAATACCCTCTTCCTTGCACTCTCTCAGAAGATCTCCTCAAAAACACCTCCAAAAGCTTCTTCAAGCCATTGAAAAGCTTTCCTATGAAGGCTTTCCTTCAAACCCTCCTCGGAAAGGAAGAAGGAGGAGATGGGAGTAGCCGCCCCCTCCCCAGGGCCAAAAAGGAACCAGCTAAAATTAAGGGAGAGGTTAGTTAATTATAAGGAAGAGTTTTCAATATTAGACTGGTCTGCTCTCCTAAAGTTGTTCTTGTGCATGTCTTCATCGTGCCACCCATAGAGTTAGCTCCATGCTTCTTATTTTGCCATTTATGGGGTCTTCAGTTTTAAGGTTTTATAGTTTTTGTGTAATGTTTTGTTATCGTTCAAGTGTTGTAGGGGGGTTAAATTTGAGTAGAGCAACTATGATTAAGATCCCAAGGTTCCCTCTTCGCGGTACCACTATTTTCTTTTGAATGTACTTAATCTAAATAAGTTGCTAAGCTAATTTAAACTAGGGAGATCTCGTTAGAAACCGTAGGCTACCTTATCTAAGGGACTCCCGTACATTCAAAAGAAACGTATTATATTTGTTTAGTTTTTTAAAAAATGTTTAACTTTCATTTAATTTTTGAAAAATAGTTTATCTCAACATTGAAAGTTTTTTTTGACTTTTGAAAATTATTTCAACCAAGCATGCATAATATATTAAAGCAGTGGTAAATTGCAGTAATAGAATGAAGATAAAAAAACTATAAATGTGTACCTGTCATCTTCTCTCTACCTCTACTGAAATGTTTCATAATCATGCACATATCCTTAAAGTGCGAAGTAAGAAAAATGAAAAATTGCCAAGTGGCAATGAAGCCTTAATGATATAAATTCAAAGGAGACCACAATTCATAACTTGAATTATTTAAATCATTTAGATAGCTATTTATCTACTTATCCATCTCAGCGCCAACCCAACATAGGACCCATCGAAGCTCCACGTAGCGGCCTTCCATTTGATTTTTTCGGTGACTAGGTTGGTCGACCAGGCATGGGGAGATGGCTACATAAGTGGTTTAATGGAAACTTTATTTGTGATAAGCTTGGGGCTAGGTGAGCTAGTGGCATGGGTTAGTGGGATTAACCAAATTAGGAGATGAGCTTGCTTAATTTAAGAGTGCATTAAATTCAAGGCTGCGCCATCATCCTTCTCTACATGACAATATCTTCTACCTCCTATGTCCTCCGCATCCCTCTTGTTTGCTCATGTAAATTTTTCTCCGCTGTGTTTTGGCGCTTTTCGATTCACATTTGGCATCTCTTCATTGTTTGTGTTCTCGATAAATGTCACTTCCTAAAGCTTTCTGCGTCAATCACTCCCATCTTTTTTGCGATCAAATCAACTACCCAACGAATCCCCTGCTTACATCTTTTCTAGCAAGCCTTGCTTACTTCTGTTCTAGCAAGTCTCTTTATGTTGCCACTCTTATAAATTGACTCTTGTTGCAATAGAGTCTTTGTGAGGCTTTGATCTAAGTGGCCAAAATCTAACCCAGGAGGGAATCATTATGTAATTATCAATTTGGCATCAATCAACTCTGCTTCTACAATAATTTGGTAATATAAGTTTCTTTAACTCTACATTCAAGCTGTTTATATTTTTTTTTGTTTGTTACCATAATTTGGTGCTTCTAAGGAGATTCACATGTTCAAGATGCATAGATTATATGGGAAGGATCTATGGCATAAAAACATGCTTACGGAGTATTGAAATTGCTGATATTCTTGATGGAATCAATGGCATTTTTTTGTTGACATTTTCATGAAGGTCATGAGCATCTCCATAGAGAATATTATCTTAACATATGATTACAATCTGGTAGAGATTATTTGATGAGTTATTACTTGGAATGTTCTAGATGATAAAGGCGAGGATGCATTCGATTATGCTATAGATTTTATGAGGGTTTTGCAAATAACTGCTCCAAGTTCAATCATTGATGGAAATTTCCAAGTTCAATCATTGATTGGTCCATGGCTCAAAATTGGGTCCTTGGGTGATTTGATCAGCATCTTAGGGGTCTTAGGAATGGTAGAAATGATTAGGCTTGGTTAAATCAAAATGTTTAAGTTCATTTAGAGCTTATGCTTGAAATTAAGGTTTGAGGTAGAAATTGGACTTGGGCTTGACTTGGACTTGGTTTAAAAATTGATTAAAAATTTAAATTGATCTAAGGGGGTGCCATGAAGATATTAAGAAGTGAAATTAGGGGAATTGAATTGATTGCGTGGCTTTCTTTAATGGAATTTTGGCTAGGGGGTAATTGATTTGGGCTTGGATTTTGATTAGGTTAGGGTTTGGTTTTAAACCAATTAAGGCTTCAAATTGGTCTAGGCTAGTGTTATGAGGAGTTTAGAATTCAAATTTATTGTAATTTGGTTGGTTATGGAGTTCAGTTTGATGGAATTTGTGAGTATGGTCAAATTGGGGATTTTGGCTAAAAAAAATGAAATTAGGTTTGGATGTTGGTTCAATTGAGCTCCAAATTGGTGTAGATTTAGATTGGATAAGTTGATGTACAATTTGGGCTTGAAATTGAGTGAAATTGAAATAGATATGGTTGATATTGGGATTGATTTGAGGAATTTGGCAAGTTAGGGGTAAAATAGGGATTTTTGGTAAAGATTGGCCACTTTGGTCAAATATGCCAAATTTAGGGCAATTGGGCAATGTGGGGAAGTTTCAAATGATCTTTGGGATGAAATAGGGGGTAATTAGGGTTTTGGAAAATTTTTGGGTGTGAGGGGTATTTTGTTCATTTTAGTGTATTTAAGGAATTTGGGGTAATTTGGTCAATTTGACTGACATGGAGTAGTTCGATATGATTTTTGAAGATAATTGAAGATTTGGGAAATTGGAAATTTAGGGTTCAAGAGGCATTTTTGGAGAAGTTAGGGGCTAGAAGGCCAAAGTTGGGTGTTTAGGTGGAATTGAAGGCCAGTGGATAGGCCAATTTCGATTATTACCTTATTTGAGTCATGAAACCAAGATGAAGTCTACTTTGGATCCTCCATCTGTTGGTCCTAGCTACCCTAGCCAAAGGACTACGAGATTGCAGACCACTTACATGAGTTTCCAAAAGAGCAAAAGGAAATAGGTTCAATGGGTGTAATTTGGTAGTTTTAGAACAAGTGTGTAATTATGATGTGCTTGAGTGTGTGAGAGACCAAACCCTAGCAACCTAGGGTTGCCCTAAGTTCAACAGTTCTATGGGGACTCATCCTTGAAGTCTCACATGTTGGTCTCAACCTTCCAAGTGTTGGAACTGCATGACCATCCATGTAGGGTTTGAAAGAGAGCAAGGAGGTGGCTTGAATTTCTATGTAGGTGAGTTCCATCTCTAGTCTTCCAGAATAGTCAAAAGGAAAGTCCTATGGATAGATCCAAAGTACTAAGAGAAAAGAATGACCTCACCAAAAATGAGGTCAACAGATGTTGATTGATATGGAAGCATCATTAAATGTGATGAACTTGCAAACTATAACATGCCTAGAAATTGATGCCCGAGATCTCAAAACGGACAGATGTTATTAAGAGGCTTCAATCAGAGAGGGGAAAGAGCTCGATCGATAACCCTGCCTATGGTGATCGATGATCTGGCAAGAACAACAAAAAAATTCCACATAATTAATTTTAAGACATTATTCAATGCCCTACTGGGTCGACCCTAGATCCACGAGTACTTGATGTTTCCATCATCTCTACACCAGTGTATAAAGTAATATGAAGGTGACCAAGAACGGTGCATTTAAGGAGATTTACAACCATTTTTTGAGCATGAAGTAGGAATCCATGAAGATGTCGCTTACTACGCACCTCCGAGGAAGATTGTTTTCTCTAGAAACATCATGTCGAACAAGTCAAAGGAGCTGGAAGAGACACTAGATGAAGAGCATTCGATTCTAGTTTAGCAGCCCCTCACCATTCCCTTACAGCAAGATGGTAAATGTTTCTCCAGAGCTCGCACGTGAGGTCTGTTGACCTCACTTTTGGTTGAGGTTTAGTTTTTCCTCCTTAGTAGCCTAAGTTCTAGCCATAGGACTTTCCTACTGACTATTCTTAGAAAACTAGAAAAAGAACCCTCACCATTAGAAGTTCTACACTCCTCTTTACTCAACTTGAAGTTTCACATATTGGTCCTAACCTCTAGCACTTAGTAGGTGAGGTCATTATGGGGGAACTCAAGATGAGTCACCATTAGGACTGCTGGACCTTAGGGTTGCCCCTGGGTGTTGGTCTAGGGCTAAGGCACTGTCCTAGTCACTCACCACCCTAAACCCAAATTTCTAGGCTTTGGTCCCTTGATACTTTTAGGAGACTCCTGTAGGTGGTCTTCTAAACCCATTAGCCATGGACTAAGGTTTGGCTAAGACCACTACATAGAGGACCCAAAATGGGATTTCCATTGGTCCATGGCTTATTGATGGTGGTTGGCACTCTAACTCTACCAAGATACCCAACCTATCATTTTACCCATAAATTTCCCCAAATTACCTAGTTACCTTTGAGACCCCAAATTTGGCCAAAATTCCCAAATTTATCAAAAATACCCAACTTGGTTCCAAAATCATTTCAAACACCTTGAAAACACCCAAACTACCCAAAATCACCAAAATTGGCCAAATTACCAAACTACCCCTCCTTACCCCAAAATTCTAAAAATTTCAAAAAATCCCAAAAATTCCCAAAACCCCCCAAATATTTCTAATTTAATTTTTCTCAACTATCACATGACCCAATTTGGCCAATTTGGCCATTTTTGATCAAAACTCCCAAATTGCCCTTTAAAGGCTCATATTTTCCCCAAATCACTCCAAATGTTTATCAAATTGGTCTCAATTTACCTCAACTTCAATTCTAAATTTAAATAAACTCTTGATATGACCAATATAAGCCAAATCCAAGCTTAATTAGTCCATCATTTGAACCCAATTTTGATTTGAGCCCAATTTTGGCCCCATGACTTGATTCCACCAAATTGAACCCATAGGCAACTCAATTGGCCACAATTTGTGTTCAAAAACCTTCATAAAATCCCCATACATCAAAATTTCATTTCAATTGACTTTGGTGAGGCCTCAATTTCATTTCATTTCAACCTAAGTCCAAAAGCCCCAAATTTGCCCCAAATTGGCCATGTCTCAAAATCTCACCAATACCCCAAAATTTCCACTCTATTTCTGCAAGAAAAATCTTCACAACATCTCCCTTGATCATTTGAACCATTAAATTTGGACTTAGCCCCTAAAGTCTATCCCAACCTAGACCCATGTCTAGCCTAACATGCCTAAATTGACCAAATTTAAAAAATCCCTCAAATTGACCTACTAATTGAATTCAAAATCACTTCAACCCTTCACCAAAAATCTTCATAACAATAATCTACATGATGTCGATTAACAAATTGGGTCAATTGACATGGCTACCTTAGCCTAAACCCAAGGTTTGATCACTTGAACCCACATTGAACCCATGCATTAAAGATTGCCTAACTACCCTAAAGTCACCAAATTAATGACTCCACAACCATTAGTTGGACCCTAATGACCAGCTTAAGCCTTTTAAAACCACCTAAACTAAGCCATGGACTAAAGGTCCCCTAAATTAAGGTATTTCATGCCATATTTGCTTAAACATAGGATATTTTTGCCAAAATAAAGCCTAAATGCATTAAGTTGTTGTGGCATATTTCCCTGACTCACCTAACCTCCCTAGCCACCTCGCCTGGCTGGCCAGCCAGCGTAGTGGCCGAAAAATGGCCAAATAAAGAGCTACCCCCATGGGATTAAACCCAATTCAAACCTAGAGGCCACATCATCCAATTGAAGCTTAGGGCCTCTTTGCCCTCCACCTTGGCAGCACATTTCATCCCCCCTATTGGCCATGGCAGCAAGCCTAAGGCCATTTTTATGAAAATCTCCCCTCCATGTCCATGGAGAGAGAGCTGAAACTTCCTCTAAGAGACTTCCCCAAATTGATCTCAAAGCCTTTTTGAGACCTCCTTAGTGCAACCCAACCACCACAATGCTCTGAATCCCCTTGCCAGAGCCCAATTTTTGAGCTTAAAACCTTGCCAGAGACAGGACAAAGCTCTCCACACCTCTAAACTCCACCAAACTCAAATTAAACTCACCCACACCTTCACCACATTGAGAGAAGCCAAAGCCCTATCAAATCCCCCTTCCATAGAGCCCCTAGCATAGCTCTAAACCAACACATGAAATCAGCCTTGGTCGAATTTGGGTCTAAGCATTTCACCAAGACCAGAGGCTCAATCTCTAGCCTCCTTGGACCCCAACGAACGTGCCAAGACCCTCTGATAGAAGCTTCACTTCTCAGAGCCAAGGTATAAAGATTCTCCTCCTCCCGAGCCTATTTTGATTCTCCATTTAATTAAGCTTAACTTAATTGCACGATTACCATACGGATATGTTCGTCTCACTTAGAAGAGCCCATAGGATCAAACCTGAGGTGATTTGGTTAAGTCTAGGCTGAGATCTTAGGGTTTTAGTCTGGACAGTCACGGGATCAGTCTATTGGGGAAAATAACAGGGAGCCCTTCAATCGCACGTGTATCAGATGGACAGAGGAGATCGAGCCGGACAACGCTTCCTTACATGAAACACGGGCCGAATCAGCACTGAGGTGGATGGCGGCGTCAAACGGGAGCGCGCCGCGTGGACCTTTGAAGCTGTCGTTGGTTAATGTGGCGCCGCGCATTTATATAGATAAATAGGGATTTTGAAAAAATCATAAAACGATCCCTAATTTTAAAAATTCATATCTTGGTGTAGAAAAATCATAAAATAAAATAAAAATACCCACTTCCTCAGTGAGTAGAGAAGAACAATGTGGAAATGATTTGGAGTTCATTTGATGCATATTTTATTTTAATTAATTAAATACTGATTTGAATGTTTTGATTCTCCATGCATGTAGTAATCTAACCATGGCTTGAAGTTTTAGCATGTTGTTGCCTCTGTCTTAGAGAATATTCTCTAATTTTTCCAAAGTTAGAGGAGGTCCCTAGATAGAGAATCATATTTTTCAAGTTTATGTGCATTATTTGCTTAAAATAATCATGGAAATTAGCATGTTGCTTAGAAAAATCCAACAAACCTTTGGAAGGTTGACAATGACCAGAGATCTCTTGAGAAAATTTCTCATGAGTCAAGTCATTTAAAATGCACATAATCTTTACAAATCCTAAATTACTAAAATAATTAATTTTAAAAATAAAACTGGGTATTTTGAGTTCTCTATAATCAGGGGTATTTTCTAAAAAAAAAATGATATTCAAAATTAAAAAAAATCATTTTTTTACCTATTTTAAATATTTAAATAATTAAAAATCCATAAAAATCACAAAAATAATAAAATTCATAGCAATATTCTAAATTGTTTCCTAAGCACTTAGAAATAATTAGAATGTTTTTACTAATTTTCTAAATAAAGATACTAAATTTTAAAGATTTAAAATAAGTTTTAAAGGCTAAAAATGGGTTTTAAATAAAAATAATTTTAATAAATCAAATAAAACGTAGAAAAATATAAAATTTTCTCCTTTGAGTTCTCTGACCTCAGGAAGATTTTTCAAAAATATAAAACTTAATTATTCCCATTTAAAATATTTTATATTTAATAAATACCCCAAAATTTATAATAATTCTTAAAATTCAAATAAAATTCAAACAATCATGAAATTTGGTCAAAAAGCTTCTCTAGTCTATGTCTACCTCCAGTAAAAATTTCAAGAGATTGGGTTTTTCCTTGGTTAAGTTAGGAATTTTCTTTGAAAAATCCTATTTTTACATGAAAATAATTATATAAATTAAATTAAATTTTCAAAAATCACATTTTCTCTTCTAATATCTTGATTGACCCATAAATAAGGTAGGATAAAAAATTTAAAATCATTTAAATTGAATTTGATAAATTATGAAGTGTTAGAGCCTTAGTGGCAAATGTGTAATTTTGGAAATTTAGCCTTAACTTAGACCAAGGCTAACCCAAGCTAGACCCAAGCCTAGCCCAACATGACCAAATTGATTAAAGTTCAAAATTCCCTCAAATTGACCCTCCAATTGAGCTCAAAACCACTTCCATCCTTCACCAAAGTTGATTATTAAAATTTGGTAGTTTATTAAAATAAAATGAATCTAAGACTTAGGGGTATGACTTTTGAAGTCAATAGTTAATCACTTTAATACCCCTATTTAGATATTCAAATAAGATTCAAATCATAAATCATGATCACCTAATGCTAGAACTTTTTAAAGCTAATTAAGACACTCACCTAAGTTTTAAGGGCTTAGTAGTGACTTAAGCTAAATCAAGTTTCATTTAAATGAGGATTAGAAAAGTAAATATCATTCAAAATTAAAACATCTTTCAAACACTACAAGCCCGATTAGGGTTAAAATTTGGCTAAGTGTTCCAACAACACTGACTTGCCTTTTTAAGGGCCTTCACCCATATAATTTTTAAATTGAATCACAAGTGATAATCACCCTATTCTTAGGGATAATTTAGACATCAATGTTCACTGAGCATTAAGGGTATTTACAAGATGACTTATTAAGCCACATAATAATTTTAAAAGAGTTCGGGATTTTCAACCAGGCAGCGAGAGAGTAGCACAGACCTGCTTCTTTCTCTAGATCTGTTGGATACCTCGGAGATCTACTAAACTTAATATGTTTTTCTTGACAA
>NW_018235764.1:81375-102288 GCF_001263595.1 Phalaenopsis equestris
ATGAAAACTAAAACTATCAGGATAGCCACAAAACCAAAACCAAAACTAAAACTAAAATCAACCATGATAAAATTCACCCCCACAACATTCAAAATATAAAACAACTCAAAATTTAATCACAAACATCACACAAAACTACAAATACATTAAGACATCTTCATCGGATGATCGGGAATTTGTCGGAGGAGGTAACCTACGGTTGCTAACGAGGCTTCCCACGGTCTAAATGAAATTATCAAACTCATTAAATTGAATTTAATAAATTCATTTGGACTAAGTGAATCCAATAGAAAATAGTGGTGCCGGAACGAGGGAACCATGGGATCCTAACCGGTGTTGCTCTAATGTGTCTCTCTAATCAACTATAATATGCCCCCATAAAATGTAAAGAACTTCAACCATAGGGCCACCTGATTCGACATCATAACTTGCTACCACTCCATAATTTGACACACTAGAGAACTCAAACTCATCGCGGCAAGGAGCTTGGAGCTAGCATGGTGGGCAGCACGACCATCTACAACAGGAAAACATATCTACATCAGCTAAACTTTTTTTTTAGAATTAAACAATAAGACATAGCATTTTGAGGTTGTCCCCCTAATGTGACATAAATCCTCAACCTTATCTTTAGGCCTTTGTATGACTCTACTATGCACATACAATATAAGCCCTAACTCTTCTCAGGATTTTGAGGTTGTCGTCTGTCAAGACCTAAATCCTCATATCTTTCATGCTATTTGTGTGATCGTTTCACACGAATGTAAGCCCTAACTAATAAAATTGGCAGGATGAAACACCTAAATATTTTTCCTCAAAATTGAAGCCAAACATTAGGATAGCTTGGGAAGTCACCGAGATTCTCCTCTGGATCCATGACATCCCATAGTTCTTCCTTCTTTGGACTTCTACAATAAGTGTTCTAAATTTGAACCAATCCCCTTTCACACATCTACGTTCAATCTCATTGAAAAGTACTACCCCTTGAAATTCCTTGAAGATAATATTTCCTGATTTTTATCAAGAGACTTCTTAAGTGACTTTGGTCATTTAAGATGTAATTAACTATAGGAACTTGCCCTTATAGGAAGCTTTTCTCGAAACTAACTTAATATAAACCTTATTTAATTCTTTATATTAAATAAGGGAACTTGTCGGCAAATAAAATGGTTTCGCAGACCAAACAAATGTCATATATTCTTTAGTTTATTTGATCAAGCCTCATCCTCAAGTCTTGTGCTTATCCTTCAGAATAGATACAGGATTTGAGGTACAATGATCTTTCATTTAAACTATAAAAAATATGGTGTCAGTTTGATTTTATATTTTTTCAAAAACTAAATATATATGTAAATTAAAAATATGTAAATTAAAATGTCCTTTCAAAGCGGGCGACGGGATCTTGATTCCAGTGACCTACAGCTTCTTATGGGCAACTCCTCTAACCAAAAAATAGTGCCGAGAAGGTCGAGGCTGGGAACGAGTTCGAGAAAGAAATGATGAGATCGTTGGCCGAAAGAATCCAGTGATCAACATTGATGAAGAAGAAAATTCCTAGGAAGAAGAAATCAAGAAAGAAGCAATGACGATAAATCAAAAAAGGCCCCAGTTTAGGAGATCTCTAGAAGATGGGAAGAATAAAGGATACAAATCAATGTACGACAGAATTAACAACTATACGGGCTGTGACCCTGACCTCGATCAATTTTAATATGGACGATGGCTTGGTGGTCAAGGAGGTACATGGCGTTGATGTCAAATCAATCAAGTTCTACCAGGGTGCTTCTTCTTCCAACCCTCAAAAAGATGTAAAATTGGACGATATTGCTTGATCTGAATTAATGGAATTGCCTTTTAGGTGGTATTTTTTATATGTTTGGAGATTAGTTCAATGTGGTGTCATACCAAAGATATGGTCAAAAGACTAGTTGCACCTTTTCAAGAAATTATGGAGTAATACGAGTCGACCTTCAGTTCAAAGCATGGTCTTAGGTTTGGCACAGTACGACCAGTGGATGATACAAAATTTTGCCTGGTTGTTACTGATGAGCCTAATGAAGATTCTCTGGAAGCTTCAGAAGACCTTAAAGATTCTCCAGTAGAGGATGCTCCACTAGAGTTTGAAGAAGAAATTTAGTCAACAATCGATGAGCTAAGAGAAGTCATCTGGGGACTAACAAATAGCCTGGACCAACCTTTGTTAGCTCCATTCTTAGTGTAGAAGACTCCGCATATATAGTCAAATTTTTAATGGAGTTCAAGGATTGTTTCTTCTGGAGTTACAAAGAGATTCCCATATTAGATTTAGATTTTGCACTTCATAAGTTTATATTGGATTAAGCCACCGTTCTAGTCAGACTAGCTCCTAGAAGAATGCATCTAGAGATCGAGCAATAGGTCATAATAGAAGTCAAAAAATTAATAGACGCAAAGTTTGTCCGTGAAGAGTAATACCCAACAAAGTGGGCTAATGTGGTGTCAGTTAAAAAGTAGAATTGTTAGATTCAAGTGTATGTGGATTTCAAAGATTTAAATAAAGCATGCCCAAAGGATGAATTTCTTCTACCAATTCCAGAGTTGATGATTGATATCGCGTCGACCCACAAAAAATTTCTCTTTTAAAGTACGCGTCGTCTGGATACAACTAGATTAAGATAACGTGAGAGGATGAGAATCTCACTGCTTTTAGAATGCCAATTGAAGTGTGTTTTTACATGGTAATGTCTTCAAAATTGAGGATTGGTATTGCAACTTATCAGCGAGCAATGACAAGGATCTTTGATGATCTCATCCATTTCAAGTTGCATGTTATGTGGATGAAGTGGTCATTAAGAGTAAATTGAAGGACAATCATTTGTATGATTTGAGAATTATTTTTTAGAGACTACGATAGTTTAACCTTAAGATGAATCCCTTAAAGTATGCTTTTGTTGTTACCTCTAGGAAATTCTTAGGGTTTTTTGTCTGTCATCACAGAATTGAAATTGATCCGAAAAGGATTAAAGCCACCTTAGAAATGTCACCGTCGAAGAACTTGAAACAATTATAATCATTTCAAGGGAGGTTGGCATATTTTAGACGCTTTATTTCTAATCTGTCTGGTAGGTGTCAGCATTTTTCTATGCTGCTCAAGAAGGTTGCCAAGTTTACTTGGGATGACAAATGTCAACAAGCCTTCGATAGTGTTAAGAATATTTGATGATGTTTTCTATCTTAGCAGCCCCTGTCTCAGGTAGTCTGCTGATAATTTACACTATAACTTTAGATGATTCCCTTGGAGCCCTGTTAGCCCGGGTTAGTGAAGAGGGTAAATAAAATGCTTTCTACTACTTGAGATTTCATCTAATTCTGATGGAACTAAAGTATCCTCCTATTGAGAAACATTTTTTGGCATTAATCTTCGCCACCTATAAGCTCAAGCACTACATGATGTCTCATAAGGTCAAACTGAATTCAAAATTTAATCCTCTCCAATACTTAATGAGCCGACCAATGATTTTTGGTAGGTTAGCTAAATGGCTAATGATATTTTTACATTTTAATATAACTTTCATTACTCTTCGGACTGTGAAAAAGATAAGTTTCAGTGGATTTCCTCGTATAGCATCCTTTACTAGCAGAATCTCCTCTCAACAACGAATTGTTAAACAAGCAGATAATGATTTTAGAAAACTACAGTGCTCAATGCTGGGAGTTGTACATTGACAGAGCTTCGTCAGCATAGAAGGACAAAGATTTGCAGACAGTATTTCCTGGAAAAATTGAGATCAAATTAATCTTCATTACACTAGAATGGAGAATGTTGAGGTACTCCTACCATCTAATAAGCCATGTATGAATAATGAAGCATAATATGAAGCCCTCATAATTTGACTAGTGTTAACCATTTAACGGGGATAATCGATATTAGTTTCTGTGGTGACTCGCAATTGATTATTCCATAGGATGTTGGGCATTACAGAATTCTGAAATGCAAGCTCAAGCAGTATTTCTAGTATATGATGAAGCTACTAGAGCAGATTCCCAATGTAAAGATTCCCAGAAGAGAAATTGCCTTTACATATGCAAAAGAATTTGATGTCCACAGGATAATTCTATTGAAGTAACAATTTGAAGTTGTCGGTACTATCCCAGACTGACATAGATACGTTGCACAGATTGGGAGATGATAGAGCAGTGATATTAGTTATAGTGACTACAAAAGACTGGCATCAACTATTCTTAGAATATCTATGAGCAAGGAAGCTACCCGATAATAAGCCAGCAGCGCATTATATCAAGAAATGGTTTCTATCCTACGCCTTGATAGAAAATGTCTTGTACCGAAAATAGATTGATCAAATGTGGCTGCGGTGTCTGAATGGGTCGGAGGCTCAAGAAATTTTTGAGGAGCACACAAGACTTTGTGGTGCTCATCAGTATGGTCTAAAGATGAAAATGAAGACTAAGAGGCTAGGATACTACTAGCTCGCAATGGTGACTGACTGCATGAATATTGCCAAGAGTTATCACAAGTTCCAAGTGCACGATGTGGTTTCACACCAACCTTTGAACGTGTCGCATTCATTCGAGTGTTTGGGCACAGATATCGTGGGCCCAATAGAACCCTCGCATTCCAAAGTCCACCGATTCACCCTCACAGCTATTGATTACTTTTTGAAGTGGGCAAAGACAATACCACTTAGAGAAGTGAAGGAATACCACATTATACAGTTATTCACGAATCAATTTGTCTACCGTTTCAATGTACCACACATAATCATTTCAGATAATGGGTCCACATTCAAGAGTACAAGAATTAATAATTTGTTCAGAAGGCATGGGAAAGATTAGCGCTACTCAGCAAACGGCTTGGTTGAGGATTTTAATAAAACTCTTGTCCAAATCTTAAGGAAAACGAAAACTTTGGATGAAAATAAAAAAAGAATTGGCAAGAACAGTTATTGGAAGCCTTGTGGACCTATAGAATGACTTGTAGAACTCCTACACAGTATACATCTTACGCTCTTGTGTACAGGTCTATGGTCGTACTTCTTTTAGAGGTTCAACTTCTGTCAGAGTTGTTGTTGCCAACAAGATCACTACCAAAGAAAATGCCAAATTACAACTGAAAGAGTTGGAAACTTTGGAAGGAAAAAAAACTATTTGCACAACAAATTTTGTAGTTGTATCAGGCCAGAATGATCCAGGCGCATGATAAACTAGTCCGCCTAAGAATTTTTAACGCTAGTGACTCAGTTCTTGTTTTTAGACGACCTATTCTTGCATGCCACAAGAGAGGAGGTAAATTCAAGCCGACTTGGAAAGGGCTGTTCGTGGTGGAGAAAGTCTACTTTGAAGGCTCCTACCAGCTTTTTGGATTGCCAAAGAGAACCACCTATTCTTCTTATTAATGGACAATATTTGAGAAGTATTATGCAATGTGATGTTTCAAAGTACAAGCATTAAAAGTAAAGTTTTGTTCAGAGAAACACCGACACAATAATTGTATGCAACTGGTTTGAGCCAAAAATTAATACAAAATTCATAAGAGGAAAGATAATTTCCTAACATTAAAATTCAGTCATATAATAAAGAGAAATATATATCCCTTTTCTTATTGTAAATAATAAATCCGACTTTTAAATAAAAAAAAATCACTAATAAGTTAAAAATCTTATTGTTCTTGCTCTTTTGTTTCAACACCCTGATTCCTTCCTTGTTCTCAAAGGAAGTTGTCAAACAGGAGGCTGATCCTTACCTTTAAAGATGGAGTGAGTCTTTCACAAGACAAAGAGAAAATTGAAGAGGGAGCTGTGATCGAGTTTAGCTTGAACTTTGCAGAAGCAGGGCTGGAATATGAAGGAGAAGCTTTTGTTACAGTTCATCAAGAAGAGCTTTGTTATAGCAAGAAAGTGGTTAAATTCATAAACAAGAGCAAGTAAATTGCCACATAGAAGAGAAATTTTGAAAGAACTGCTTAGGCAGAGGCAAGTGACAGCCAGAATGCTGAGAGCAACAAAATGAAGACATGGTGATGACTACATAAGGTGAGCTCATCAGTGTCCTGCTTAAGAACATTCAAATTAGGATAAGAGGAACACCGTGTCTCAAAGACGAATCATAATTGCAGAATCTACAAAATGTTGACCAAGTTGGCAAATGAGCAAAACAAGGAAGGGGTTACTACAGATGTTACAACCATTTTAGTGAGGAGAGGTGCGAAAACCATCGTAATGCAAAGTGTTCCCAAGGTAAGGGAGCAGCCCACTGATGTTGAGTCATACATATCGCAGTTTGTCACTTGACCCCGACAGTTGCAGATTATCCCAGAGCATGAATTGGAAATAATTGAGAAAGTGCAGAAGTAGGATTTTGACTACTTCTAGAAGATTCAAGATAGATACTTCAATATCTTAGAAGGCTTGTAGTTACATACGAATTTGTTCTCCAAGTACGAGTAAGAGTAGATCCTGGAGTGTGCATTCTACCTTAGGGACATGGGTCATGTAGGCCATTTGAGGAGGAAGACATATTTAGAGCCTGAAAAGTGGATGTGAGGCATAGGAAGAATCACATCACAATGTGGTTGCTACTACAATTTTGTCCAAGATAGTGAAGGTAACCTGCCAGGAATACTTCATCACGATGAGGTCGATCAAATGTCTTGATAAAGAGAATGATTAAGCGAATGGTGGTTTGGTAGGTGTTGCCCGCTGATTGTGTGCTCAATAACTGCATCATCAACATATATGAAGATGGTGATTGTATCCTGCCTCACGTAGATCACCACAACTTTTTGAGGCCCTTTGACACTACATTGTTCATCAAACAATGCAACATAGTATTCAAAACGAACCTCCGGATAGTTGGCTCACATTAATTGCAAGGGCCGGTACAAATACCTTTATCGGCAGGGGCAATCCTGCTATTGAAGGGGAATGGTGCAGATGTGGCCAAGCACTGCATTCCAGCAGTTCCTTACCAGAGAATCTCGATCACCTTCCAAAGAATGAACGAAGAGTAAAGGCAATTCAAGTACATGTCAAATCTAGACCTAGAGAGCCTGCAGCTGCTTGAGATGTAAGCTACATAGAGATAGCACACCTCAAATGTACACCAATATAAAATTCTACTTCTGACCGTGGCTTAGAAGATGACATTATTACTTGTGAAGTTTACTGGTCAGACATGGATAAAAATGGTGGAAATTTAGAGAAATGACACTAAGATTAAGAATGATATCCACTTAAAGTTACAGTGTTTGAGCTTGCTTTTCAGAAGAATGGTCTCAGAAATCCTTTTGGTGTATTCTTATATATATGGAATCACATGGCGTATTTCTTTCAACAATTAAATGGAAACAGCCATGTCGCATTTACCTTCAATTTTAGCTCAATTGACTATGAACGCCATTAAATTGAGCTTGGCTCAATTTAAGGAATGTTGAACAAAGAACAATACAAATATAATGATAAATAAATGACAACAAAAGAAATTCAAAAGACAAAGAAAAATGAAGCAAACAAACAAGAAAATGGAACCGAAATACGAAAATAAGAAATTGTGAAAAGAAAAAAAAAAACTCTGAAAACTTAAGAAAAGAAAGAATCCCTTTGAAATTCCAACACCTCATGGTTCATGCACAACCTTTTCACAATCTTCACAAATTCACATCTTTCACATTTCATTTTCTCACGTGCTTCAGCATATTTTCACCGAACCTCTAGAATCTTTCCTCAATCCTAAGTTAGAAAATAATTCTCTGCACCTTCCACCTCAAGTGAAATTCTATTCTTGGGGTAGGTACCTAAATTCCAATTCCTTATCTTTTTGGTCATTACCTAAATATTGAGCCCCCTCATTCTACCTATTAGGTTGGATGTGAGTCTCTATGCTCTCCTTCCTAATGCAATGAAATCAAATTCTCGGGGTTGGTACCCAAATTCCAATCCCCGATATTCGAGGTCAGTACCTAAAATTTGATTCTCAAATCCAAAGATAGGTGTAAGACCCCTTTAAATGTAGTAATGCATCCTATTCTCATCTCTATGAGATCGATATAAAACCACATTAAATGGAGTAAGGCATCTGATTCTTGTTGAAATCCCTAGATATGTGTGAGCCCCCCTTAAATAGAGTAAGACATCCTATTCTCATCTCTTGGAGATCGGTACAAGACCAAATTAAATGGTGTAAGGCATCTAATTCTCATTGAAATTCTTAGATAGGTTTGAGACCACCTTAAATGGAGTAAGGCATCCTATTCTTATCTCTTTGAGATCAGTGTGAGATCACCTTAAATGGAGTAAAGCATCTGATTCTCATCAAAATCCCGATATAGGTATGAGAGCCCTTTTGATGGAGTAAGGCATCTTATTCTCATCTCTTTGAGATCGGTATGAGACCACCATAAATGGAGCAGGACATTCAATTCTCATTAAAATCTTGAGATTAGTGTGAGGCCACCTTAAATGGAGTAAGAAATAATATTCTCATCTCTTTTAGATCGATGTGAGACCCCTTAAAAGGATCAAGGCATCTAATTCTCATTGAAATCTCGAGATAGGTGTGAGCCCCCCTTAAATAAAGTAAGGTATCCTTTTCTCATCTCTTTGAGATCGGTATGATGCCGCCCTAAATGGAGTAAAGCATCCGATTCTTATCGAAATACTGAGATAAGTGTGAGACCTCCTAAATGGAGTAAGGTGTCCTATTCTCATCTCTTTGAGATCTATATGGGACCACCTTAAATGGAGTAAGGCATCAGATTCTTATAGAAATTTCATGATAGGCGTGAGACCACCTTAAATGGAGTAAGACATCATATCCTCATCTCTTTGAGATTGGTATGAGACCACCTTAAATTGAGTAAGGCATCCAATTCTCATCAAAATCTTGAGATAGTTTTGAGACCCCATTAAATTGGGTAAGGCATCATATTCTCATTTTTTTTAGATATGAGACCACATTAAATGGAGTAAGGCATTCAATTCTCACAAATTCCCAAGATAGGTGTGAGTCCATCTTAAATGGAGTAATGCATTTTATTTTCACCTCTTCGACATCAGTATGAGATCACCTCAATTGGAATAAGGCATCCAATTCTCATTGAAATCCTCATTTAGGTGTGAGAACCCCTTAAATGGAGTAAGCCGTCTTATTCTCATCTCCTTTAGATCTATATGAGATCACCTTAAATGGAGTAAGGCATCCAAATCTCAACAAATTCTTGAGATTGGTGTGAGGCCACCTTAAATGGATCAAAACATCATATTCTCATCTCTTTGAGATCAGTGTGAAACCCCCTTAAATGGAATAAGGCATCTGATTCTCATCTCTGCACTTCAAGATAGGTGTGAGGCTACCTAAAATGGAGTAAGGCATTCAATTATTATCGAAATCCCAAGATAGCTGTGAGGCCACGGTAAATGGAGTGTGGCATCCTGTTCTCATCTCAGCACCCCTCATCACCTCTTAAGTTGGATGTGAGTCTATATGCTTTCCTTCTAAATGTGACTTGCACTTTAGCTACCTCATGGGTTGGATGCGAGTCAATGAGTTTTCCTTCCCAATGTAGTACACTTCTCCTCGATTGGTCTTTTGAGTTAGATGTGAGTCCCTGTGCTTTCCATCTCGAGCCAGTCTCACCACTTATTCTTAACTCCAGAATTTTCCTCAAAGTTGAAGTCCTTACTGAAATTTCAACTAAAATCAAATCAACATTAAGAAATGAAATGAAACAAATCAAATTTTCATTGCAGCTGTCAGTTTCTCTGATGATTGTCTCTGTAAATTCATAAAATAGCCCGTCATGAGGATTAACAGACATGAAATCACTACATGAATCTAAAATCCACATTCAAAGTCTTGCACCTTGAAGGTAGACCCACTAATCCCCATCGAGGGTTCCAAAAACATCGATTTCAACAGTAGGTTCACTTGATACTCCCCAACGGAAACCTTCTTCACACATTTTATGCTTTGTTGTAAGTATGTTGGCTTGGAACGTCTATGTTAGTTTTGTTGATCTCTTCAATAAATGTCAATATGCGCGGTGTGCTTAGTTGGCACACCCCACATATTGGGGGTTCATTGATTGACCACATTTTTTGTGAGGTTCTTCTTTCCTCTTAGTACATAGGATCTAGCCATAGGATTTTGCTTTTTACTATCTTAGATGACTTTTGAAGGAGCTCACCTACATAGATATTTGAACTACTTCTTTGCTCTCTTTGAAATGCTACATGGATAGTGATGAACCTCCAACACTTAGAAGGTTAAGACCAACATGTGAGAATTCAAAAACGAGTCCCCATAAGATTGTTGAAAATAGGGCAAACCTGGGTGGCTAGGGCTTTTTCTCTCACACACTCAAGCACATCACATTTCTCCACTTGTCCTAATACCCTAAAAGTGCACCCATTGAACTTATTTCCCTTTGCTCTTTTGGAAACTCATGTGGGTGGTCTACAAGCTCTTAGCCCTTCGGCTAAGGTAGCTAAGACCAACACATGAAGGATTAAAAATGGGCTTCCCCCTGGTTCCATGGATCAAATAAGGTAATCATCACAATTGGCATATCTAATTACCATCAATTCCACCTAAACACCCAATTTTGGCCTTTTAGCCTCTAACTTCTCCAAAATTACCTAAATGTCTGTAGAACCCTAAATTTCCAAAATGGTCCAAATCTTCAAACTCTCTTAAAAAATATATCAAACTACTCCAAGTCAGTCAAATTGACCAAATTATCCAAAATTCCCCAAATCCACTAAAATTCCCTAAAATTACAAAAATACCCCTCGTATCCAAAAATTTTCCAAAACTCTAATTCCAACCAATTTCATCCTAAAGATCATTTGAATCTTCCCCACATTGCCCATATTCTCTAAATTCACCAAATTTTATGAATTGTCGAATTTTAACCAAAATCCCAATTTTACCTCTAACTTGCCAAATTCCCTAAATCAATCCCAATCTCCACCAAATTCATTTCAACTTCACCCGATTTCAAGCCTAAATTGTACATCAAGTTATCCAATCCCAAACTACACCAATATGAGGCCCAATTGAACCAACCACCAAACCTTATTTCAATTGTTTGAGCCAAAATTCCCAATTTGACCATACCCCCAAATTTCATGTAATTGAACCTCATAACCAACAAAATTTCTTCAATTTTGAATCCAAAACTCTTCATAACACTACCCTAGATAAATTTGAACCCTCAATTATTCTAGACCCGAACCCTAACTTAACCTAAATCTGTGCCCAAATAAATTACCCAAAATTGACCCTAAGCCATAATTCCATTAAAGCAAGCCCAACAATCGATTCAATTCCATCAATTTCACTTCCTAAATTCTTCATGACATCGTTATAGATCAATAGGACCCTTAAATCAATTTTTAAACCAAACTCAAGTTCAATTTCTATCCCAAAACCTAATTTCAAGCCTAAGCACTAATTAACTTAAACATTTTGATTTAACTAAGCTTAATAATCTCTGCCATTCCTAAAACTCCTAGAATGCTGGTCAAATCACCCAAGGACCCAATTTTGAGCCATGGACCGATTTTGAGCTCATCTCTTAATTTGGTTAATCTCACTAACCGTGCAATTAGCCCACCTAGCCCAAAGTTTATCACAATTAAAGTTTCCAATAAACCCCGTGACCTTGCTAGCCACCTCTCCTCACCTGGTCGACTAGCCTAGTCACTGGAAAAACCAAAATTGCCCCTCTTAGGCTCAAACCCAAAATTCTACCTATTTAATGGGCTCACTCCCATTGGTGAATTGCGTCGCTCAACCCTCCACCTAAGCATCCTTCTCCACCTTCTGGATTGGGCAATTGAGCCCTAATTTCATGGCCATTTAAACAACCCCTCTCACGTCCACGAGAAGAGTGTTGTTAATTCCTTAGGGAAACCCCTCTAAATTGCTCTCAAATCTTCCTCCAGCTTTCTTAAATTCAGCCCCACCATTTCTAGCCACTCAAATACACTTTCCAAGCTTAATTTAATCACCCAAATCCAGGGCTTTTTCTGTCACTCCACCAAACACCACCAAACTTCAAATTGATTATTCCAAAAGCTTTCCCAGACCAAACGAGGATGTTTCTCATCAAAACCCCATCACTTTGAGCACTCTAACCCACTCCTAAACCAAACCCAAATCATCCCTTGATCAAACTCTTGCTTAGGCTCAACCTCAGCTCAAATTGGCTCTTGGAGGAGCTTCGTGAGTTAACAATGAATGTCTACAACCAACTCATTTTAGGGATCACCTCTTGGGCAAAGGTATATCTCACTAACCATAAAATTGTGCTTGGTTTAACCAACTGTGAAGTGAACTTATTTTTCAAATGCTTTAACCACATGGATGTGTTCGTCTCGATTAGATGAAGCTTAGGATGTGATTTATTTGAGAATTGACTGATATCTTAGGTTTAGAAAATGAGCAATTTTTTGGTTAGATCACTTAGTGATGATGAACGGATGTCATCCATTTGCGCGCATATCGAATCAACGAACCAGATGGCGTCAGACAGAGGAATGGAGTTGTAAAGGTGGGCTAACATGGCACTGACTCTGAAGGCGAAGTCAAATATAAGGCCACCACGTGAACCTTTGACAGGTCCAATGTTGTGCATGCATTGAGTTGGATAAGTAGATAAATAGCTATTTAAATGATTTAAATGATTCAATAATGTCAAAAATTCATAACTTGGTGTAGAAAATACATAAAAATAAAATAAAAATACCACTGTGCTCAGTAAATAAAGGAGAATCATGTGGATCAAAAATAAAAATAAATTACATTAAATTTATTTTTAAATTAATTAAATACTCTAAACCATGATTAAATCATAAATAGTTAAATATTAATCATCATAATATGAAATTTGAAGGGTTTTTTCTCTCGGTGATTCAGTGTATTCTCTTATTTTTTTCAAAGTTAGAGAACACCCCTAACATGGTAAATCCTATTTTCTTAAAATTAAGTCACTCCTATTTTTAAAATAAATATATAAATTAAAATAAAAAAAATATGAGGTTTGTTTTGGTAGGTTCACTGTGGTCAAAGGAGCGTAGGGAAAATAAAACCTAAGTCTAGATGTTTTTAAGGTATAATTATTTAATTTAAGTCATTAAAACCCATAGAAAATTTAGATAAATAAAATATAATTAAAAAAATCATAAAATTTGATTTACACTGAAGATAATGAACATATTAAGCCTTTGTAAAAATTTTGAAACCCATTTGAATTTTATTTATTATCAAAGTGTATTTTTCAAGATAAATGAGATTTTTGCACTAAAATATTTATAATAAATAAAATATAATTAATAAAATTGTGAAAAGTGGTTTGGAGTGATCTTTGTGACTAGGGACACCCAGGAAAAAAATAAAATTTATGTTACAATAAGTAGTAAATGCTTTAGCTAATTTTTTATTTAAATATAATTAAAAAATTCCAAAAAACACGAAAATATAAAAATCCCCAAAAATTTCTCCAATAGTTTCTTGACCACTTAAGACCAATCAAAACAATTTTTTTTCTAGTTCTCATTATAAATTTATGTATCTTTATCAGCCTAAAGTTTATTTTCCCTTTTGTTTCACTAAAATAATTAAAAAACATAAAATAAATATAAAGAAATATCAAATAAAATTTTTTGAGTTCCTTGAAGTCAAATCGGTCAATCAAAAATATAAAATTGGTTTTCTAAAATAAAATATATTTTCTATTTGATTAACCCTTAAAATAAATAAAAATTATAATATATAAAACATAATCCAAAAATTTATGAAATTTGGTTCAAGTAGTCCTCTGATCTAAGTGAACCTCTTATAGATTTTCCTAAGGATAGAAAATTTACTGTTAGTTGATTAAATGAATTAACTTTGGAAATTCTTTTTTTCAGCTAAAATAATTATATTAACTAAAATAAAGACTAGAAAAATATGATTTCTTCTCTGTTATTTCAATCAGCCCATGAGAGATAGGTCAGCAAATTTTTAGGCCCGTATATTTTAATTTAAGAGATTTATGAAGATTGGAGTCTTAGAGACAAATTTGTAATTTCCACTTTTTCACCCCTAATTATAAAGTTTATGACGGGGTAAGAACTTAAAGGGTAATATTTTGATTCTAAGCAATATTCTAATGTGATTGAAACAGGAGGGTAAGAGGTAGAAACCAATTAACCTTCACTTTTAGAAAAGAACGGTGTAAATGTAATTAAGCAAATTGTTAAAATTTAGAAGAAAAAAACTAATTTGAACGATAAAAATGTTTGGGGCATAGGTCAGGAAAAAAATCTTGAGTCCCATACCAATGGTTGAGTCATAGGTTAATCTTTTAATTAAATGTTCTTAATGTGACCTTTTTCTAAAATTACACACCCCCCCCAATGACTTAAGAGCTTTATAGTGAGCTAAGTTTAATCTAAATATATTTGAAGGTTAGTTGAAAGATGAACCATAATTATTTCCCTTCAAACACTACATGCTCGAGACTTGCTTATTCCTCCTCTCATGGGTTAATAGAAGTATAAGACTGAGCACGTCTTAAACTTAATGAACTTCTAGGTGATCTATTCAACAACAAAATAAGTTTGAGTGAACTTGAAATAGTTCAAAGGTTTCTTAAAAGTTGTTTAGGGTTATGCATCAAATAATTTTATAATCTCTTTGATATTTTGAAGAACTACTGAGCTTATTAAGAATTATTCAAGAAAATCATCCTTAAAACAATTAGGGACCCACCAAGTTATGAACTGTGGTCTCTTCTAAATTAAAATCATTAAGGCTTCATTGCTGCTTGATAGTTGTTTCTTTTTCTTTTATTTACTTCACACTTTAAAAATATTTACATGATTATGAATGCTAACATTTCAGTGGAGGCAATCAGAAGATGGCATGTACACATTTATTATTTTATTACTGTAATTTATCATTGCCTTAGTATATTATGAATGCTTGGTTGAAATAATTTTCAAAAGGTGAAACAAAGAACTTTAAAATTTGAGATAAACATATTTTCAAAATTAAAATTAAACTTAAACTTTTTTCAAAACAACAAAGAAACATAATACGTTCCTTTTGAATTTACAAGAGTCCCACGGATGAGGTAACATATGATTGCTAACAAGATCTCCCTAGTTAAAATGAGCTTAACAACTTGTTTAGACTAAATAAATTCAAAATAAAATAGTGGTACTGGAATGAGGGAATCATAGGATCCTAACCTATGTTGCTTTAATTAACTTTAACCCCGCCCCCCTCAAAAAAAAAGATTTGAGCAACAATAACAAGACCTGACACGGAAACAAAAAATATTTAAACCTGAAGACCTAGGGATGGTTCAATGAGGAGCCCAGAGCAGGATGCAATTTGACAGATGAAGATTTACAATAGCAAAACAGATATATAACAACAATCCTTTCTTTTAGAATTAAGTAACAAGCCATAGGATTTTGAGGTGGCAAGTCTAGTACGACATAAATCCTCAATTTATATTTAGGTCTTTACACATCCATGTCATGCAATTTAAGCCCTAACTCGCTTTATGTTCCAAGATTGTCATTCATCACGACGTAAACCCTCCTATCTTCAAAGCTATTTATATGACCATACCATGCAATTGTAAGTCCTAACTAACAAATATGGTGGGATGAAACATATAATAATATTTCTTAAATCTGAAGCAAAAAAATTAGGATAGTTAGAGAAGTCACTGAGGTTTCCCTCAGATTAGTGACATCTCCTACCATTCACTCCATTGGATTCCTGAAAAATAATTGTTTCCATTTGATCCATTCACTTTTGAACTTCCAATTTCCAATCTTGAAAGCCTTAACTTTGAAATTCTTGGAAGAAAAACCACTGATCTGAATAAAGAGTATTCTTACGCAACTTATGTTACTTAAAAGCTACTAAACTATAGTGGCTTGCCTCTGTAGTGAACTTTGGAACCCACCGTAATATAAACCCTATCAAATCTTTATATTAGATAGGACAACTTGTCAGTGAATATAAAAAGGATTTTCACAAACCAAATAGATGTTATAAATGTCTTAGTATATTTAACTGAGCCTTAATATAAAGTAATATGTTTATTCCTCGGGATAGGTACACCACTTGTGGTGTTGTGCTTTCTTATTTAAACTATTATGTATATGGGACGAGTTTGGTCTCATTTTTTCAAATTAAAAAAACATTATTTTTTAAAATTAAAATGCTAGATGAGGAATATTCTTCTTTCCCCGTCTCTGGTTAATGATAAAAAATGTTCTTAAAATGATGTTCCTCCATTAGGACCAATCGTCCCTCTTTATGTCAATATATTTTGCTTAGTTCCATCTTGGACAAAATTTAATCGGCATTTTCTTAATGATAAAATCATTTGTAATGAATGAATTATAGGGCCAGAAACTTCAAAAATGACAAAACAAAAATGAATGACATTATATGTATGTATGTATATATGTATATATATATATATATGTATGTATGTATGTATGTATGTATATCTACATACCTCTATGGTAAATTGGAGAGTCAGGGCCTCTCAACTTTGGAAGTCCATTATCTCTGCACGTAATGTTGCTTCTCATTTTATTTTTTGGGACATAGGGGATGGTGGTATTTCTTTCTGGAAGAATGATTGGGAGTATTTTTTCATATTCTACATTGCCAACTTCAGGTTATGATTCTAATCTGCTTGTTTCTGATTGTTGGATTGATGGTGTTTGGAATTTAGCAATGTTTAATTCTTTATTTGGTGAATTAGCTCCTGCCATTGCCACTATTCCTATTCTTGCTCAAGATAAGGATGTTCCTCTTTGGAAGCATCAATCTAAAACTAGTAATAAAAAAGTATACCCAAAAATTACATGTCCACCAAAACCAATGTCATTTGTGGTGAAGTAGAGCGAAATCGGAGATGTGGCTACTTTGTCCAGTGATATTAGCAAGAAAATGGTCCAAACCTAGAAACAACTATGTATCTCTCAGCCAATACAAAATGAGGCTGCAGCATGCATAACTCAACAAACCAATGAAGGCAATATAAGCAAAGAAAACATTATGTATAAATCAACAGTAAATAAGTCAGCAAAAACATCTCAAGATTAATCTCCCGATACTCAGAAAAGCGGTAGAAGTCGAGAGGAAATTTTGTCAAAATTTCAGTAATCCGCAATGCCATCAAGTAGGTCCAAGAGATTTGTGCGTTAGCAGCACCATTAGTAGCATTACTAATATAGAGAACCCATCCAAGGAAAGCCAAAAACGTAACAGTGTCCAACATACACAGTGTGCCAAAATATCTTTCCAACAGAAGGCAAATCCAGGCAGTAAAAGCCAATAATAGAAATAGCAAGCCCAAAGAAGTAACAATTAATAGCACTAAAAATATAAGTAACTACAACACCCCAAATAAACTGGCCAAAAAAGAAATCCAAGCTAAGAAAAATAGAATTTAGCCCAGTATTCAGCAAACATAGTCTATACCAACACAAGCATCCATCATCCTTCCAAAAGGCGAAGAAAATCACTAGTCCAGCTAACCAAAAGTTTCCATAGTAATCCCAAAGCAGAAAACCAAAAACTAAGTGATGAGGAAAAATAAGTAAAACTAAGAAAGGGAATTCCTTTGTAACTCCACTAAAATCCTGGCCAAATAAGAGATCCAACAAAATAAAGTTAAGAGCCATATCCAGGTAACACAACCTAGAGCAAAACAGCCATCCAGCATCCATCCATGAAAACAAAGAAAAATTGCAGTCCAGGAAAACCAAAACCTTCCCCATTAAGCCCAAAATAGAGACCAAAGGTAAAAGAATGGGAAGCACTTTTAAAATCTAACATAAGGGGCTTCCAATAAATCACTTTGAATAAGAGTGTGCAACAAAGGTGGGAGGGGGCGTATCCCCAACAATAGCATTGTGCACTCTCCATTTAGCCAGCAAATCCATAGATTGGTTCCCTCCTCTATAAGTAAAGGAGTAAAGAGTATTAAGGTGTTGCATCTCAATATAATGCCAAATCCTTCTCATCAGTGAAATAATATACCAAGCAGGTTAGAGCTTAGCTTTTAGCATGTTAAACAATGTTTCATAATTGGTTTCCAGCACAATGCCATTTAAATTGAGAGAAGCAACATTTTGAAGTGCAGAAAGCACTGCAATAGTTTCTACCTCCAGAGACGAATTAACAATGCAAGGGGAGGCAAAATAAGCAATGCATTTACCATAATCATCTCCAATCAGTCCTCACATACCCGTATAGGGTGTAGAATAACTCCCATCAATATTAACTTTAAACCAGCCATGGGGGGTGGTGCCCATTTTATCAAAATAGGTTTCCTGCCCCCACCCATAGTAGGAGCAGTAGACTGACCATTAGATAACTTCAAAGCCTTGTGAAAATGAGCCACTACTAAAATAGAAATAGTGGAGGGAGTGTGACATGGATTTTCATATTTCTGATTATTCCCAGACATCCAGATGAACCATAAGGCAATAACAGGAAAATAAAAGAGCTTTTTGAAGGAAGGATTAGAATCCTTCCAAATCCCAATGACAAATTTAAGTGTCACATTTAAAGGCCAATTAATACCAAAGTAGCACCCAATATGTTGCCAAACCTCTTTAGGAAAGGGGAAATCAACAAACAAGCGGTTAATTGATTTAGAATCCTTTTTACAGTTATAATAATAAGAGGCAAGTTTCAACTCTTTCAGTTTAAGGATAACATCAAGAGGTAGCAGATTTTGAAAATATCTCCAAAGGAAAAAGGATATGGAAGTAGAAATATATTTATGCCAAGTGTAAACATGTCATTTCCAAGGAATAAAAGAGTGCAGTTTCGAGCAGAGCATCTCAATAATAGAGGTTCGAGTTTGATGCTTCTAGAGAGGAACATCCTTATCTTGAGCACAAATAGGGATAGTAGCAATGGTGGGAGCTAATTCACAAACTAAAGAATTCAGCATTGCAAAATTTCAAACACCATCAATCCAACAATCAGAAACAAGCATATTAGAACCATAACCCAAGGTTGGCAAAGAAGAATATAAGGAAGTAACCCATTCATCATTCTATGAGGAAATACCACCATCCCCAATGTCCTAAAAAATAAAATGAGAAGCAACATCATGTGCAGAGATAATGGCCTTCCAAAGCATAGAGTCCCGCACCCTCCAATTAACCGTAGAGGGATGTACATTTTTACAATACTTATGAAACATAAACTTAGCCCATAAAGACTCCCCCAAATGAAATTTGAACTAAAGTTTACACATGTTATTATCAATAGTTTGTTGCAGAGTTTTAAACCCAAGCCCACTAGCACAAAGAGGCTTGCTATTATACTGCCAATTAGTCCAACTCTTAGAAGATCTAGAGCCCTTCCAAGGAAATTTGTTGAAGATAGTTTCAAGATTCTTTTCGGTGCTTTTCTTAGTTTTGAGAACTTGCATAGGGTATAGAGGAAGTGTACATAGGACACTTCTCAACAAAGTGAGCCTACCCCCGTTAGAAAGAAAAGTATTTTTCCACTCATTGATCTTGAGTTTAACTTTTTCAATCAAATCATCCATCTGAGTTTGCTTAGTTCATCCTCTAAGAATGTTGAACCCAAGATACTTAATAGGGAGCTTAGAGATTTTACAACTAGTAAAATTGGAAGCCCAAACATGAGTGTTAGAGGAGACACCTTTTCCAAAATAAATGGAGCACTTAGCCAAGTTAAACATCATACCAGATATGTTGTGGAAATCTTTTAACAAACACAGGGTAGCTTTAATAAAAAATTTTCTAGCATTTAAAAACAATATAGCATCATCCATAAAAAGCAAGGTGACTAACCACAATTTTGGATTTATAAGAAAATTGAAAAAATGAATGCTCATATTGTAGCTTATTTATGAGCCTAAATAGGTAATCAAATGCAATAATGAAAATAGTAGGAGAGAGGGGATCTCCTTGTTTAATGCCTCTGTCAGCTAAGAAGAAACCATGGGCTTTACCATTTACCATCACACTATAGCTGTTATTAGAATACCACCTCTTAATGAGAGAGAAGAACTCATTTTGGAAGCCTTTAGCCTGCAAAATATTAATACTAAAGTCTCAGCTAATAGTATCATAAGCTTTCTTAATGATGTCCAATTTAAGGATCATGTTTCCCCCTTGCACTTCTTGTCTAAATCTTCAATCATCTCCTGTGCTAAAAGGATATTATTGATACACCTAAAATATATAGTTTTTACAGACGCATTTTTATACCTATTTTGTGATATTGCGCTTTAATGGAATCTATTTATGTGTTTTTCTTTCAGGTATAGATAAAAAGGTGAAAGATACTTAAAGGAGTGAAAAAGGATCAAATTTGGAGCAAATAGGTGAAAATTGGGCAAGAGTGTTTTGGCGTCTAAGTGTTAGAGGCCCCTTGCTTAAGTGCCAGTAGCAGTTATTGGATGAGTAAATTCAATTTTTACAAAATTGTAAGAGGTTTTTGAAGCACCCATTGGCTTAATAGGTGGTTACAAGCACCATGGACAAAAATTATTGCGAAAGGAGGCATCTCTTGGAGAAATACATCGAATCAAGACATATTTTGAAGAGATACCAATGCACCTTTTGGAGATTTATAAAAGAATGAAGATTTAGCCTTTGAAAGTGAGATTGAAAAGAGAAAGTTTTGAAAGTTTCTTGAATTGGGGAGTTAGTTCGGGAAGATTTTCAGGCACCACATATTTATTTTATCCTTTTTATTTTGGTGGAGGACTTGAGATAAGATTTTATCTTTTGTTTTAGACTACCTTTGGTTGTAATTGAGACTTGTGGTTGGTTTAACAATGATTTCTACTTTTAAACTAAAGTGTAGTTTTGTTTTCTCCATGGATTCTGAGTAGTTTTC
>NW_018235764.1:102711-103554 GCF_001263595.1 Phalaenopsis equestris
CCCTTCTTAGCCGGTCTTCAGAACTATTCAAACTTTAAATTAACCAATGTTCTTTATAGTATCTCTAGTAAGGGTAAGGAATAATAATGCTCCTACTTGGCACAACAAAGTTTGCATACTTCCACAACAAAATTCCTATTACTTATTACTGATTCATGATAATAAGAAAGATATTTTTCATCTTTTGTGTGTTTCTTCTGCAAATACTCTAGTTATCTTTTTAAATTGTTATTGTTCTATCAAAATATTAAAAATACCAAAAATATTTAAATTTTTATTACTTATTAAAAAGATAAATACTTATTTTCTTCACAATCAAATTTTTGGTTCTGTGCAAAGTAAGAAAATATAAGTGAAAATATCATCAAAGACATTATTATACCGTGCACATAAACAGTAAGTCGGGATCAAGTTTTTGGTGTCGTTGCCGGGGAAGATTTCAAAAATTTATTGAAAGCAAAATTTCTATTTTTAGAAAATCTTATTTAAAATTTAGAAGTTATTGTAGGAATATTTTATTGTAGTATTTTATTTTGTGTGTGTTTTGTTTTATTTTATTTTATGTTACTGTATGTGTAGTTAAAGTTCTGAATGACTAGTGCCCTACGATTCTGAATTAGAGAGAACTATTAGAAAAATTAGAAAAATCAAAAAATTAAAAATCTTGAAAAATCTTAAGAAATTACAGAAATGGCAAACCAAAATGGTCAAAATGCTGAAATTCATCAAGAGTTTAGACCTTTAAGAGATTATGCCAACCCTACTGTAGATGAAATTCATTGTAGTATTCAAAAACCTAATGTAGTGGCTAATTCATTTAAGCTTAAACCTGTTATTATCCAA
>NW_018235764.1:103717-124700 GCF_001263595.1 Phalaenopsis equestris
TTTGTTAGCACCTGGATCTATCAAAACTTGGGGTAATTTAGCACAAAAATTCCTTGCTAAATATTTTCCACCATAAAAAACTATAAAGCTTAGAAGTGATATTACATCTTTTAATTAATTTGAAGGGGAATCTATTTATGAAGCATGGGAATGATTTAAGGAACTCTAAGAAAGTGTCCAAACCATTATACTAGATTGGTTAATAATATTCACTTTTTATAATGGATTGGTTGGATCTCTTAGATCAATTATCGATGTAGCTGCTGGTGGTTCTTTAATGTCGAAACCATTTCATGACGCTTATGCTTTAATTGAAGAAATGACTATCAATCATTTTCAATGGCCCTCTAAGAGGGTGAATCCTAAGAAAGTAGCCAATATTCATGAAACTGATGCATTTACTATGTTAGCAAATCAACAAATTTGGAATGAATTTTTCTCAACCAATTTCCATGATTGAAGAGAATTCATTAGGCCAAATGGTAGATTCTCAAACAACATTAGAGACTTTGAATGTCATAAATAATAAGCAAAATAACCCATATTCACATAACAATAAGATAAACCATATTCAAATTATTATAACCCAGGTTGGAAGAACCATCCCAACTTTGATTGGAATAACAATTCAGGTGGTAATAATCAGCAATGAGGGAACAACCAAGTAAACCCATTGAGAAACTGGAACAACCAAGGGAATAATAATTATAGATCTACTTATCCTCCAGGTTTCAACAATAATACACAATTTAAGGAGAAGAATTTGTCTATAGAAGAAGTGGTGTTACAAATGCGAAATCAATTACAGAGTCAAGGAGGTACAATTAGAAATATTGAGAATCAACTTGGGCAAATTGCAAATTATTTAAGCAATAAATCCTAAGGAACACTTCCTAGTAATACTAAATCAAATACAAAAGGCCTGAATAAAGAGCAAGTAAAAGCCATTCAACTTGCTGAAGCCTTAGAACAAATGTCGAGCTATGTAAAGTTTATGAAGGATATTCTCAACAGAAAAAGAAAGTTTGAATATAATAAGATTGTTGCACTTAGTGAGGAGTGCAGTGTGATAATTCAGAAGAAGCTTTCTGAAAAGCTTAAAGATCCTGGTAGCTTTACAATTCCATGTGCAATAGGAGACAAATTTTATGGGAAGCTTTATGTGATTCAGGCGCAAGCATTAACGTTATGTCATTATCAATATTTAAAAGATTGAGAATAAGAGAAATAACTCCTACTACTGTAACTCTGTAATTAGCAGATCATTCAATAACATATCTTAAAATAGTTATAGAAGATTTCCTAATGAAAGTGGATCAATTTATCTTTATTATTGATTTTATTGTGCTAGATATGGAGGAAGATAAGGAGATACATATCATTTTGGGGAGAACTTTCCTAGCCACAGGAAGAGCAATGATAGATGAGGCATAAATATATATAATAAATAAAATATGTGCTAATGCCCATAGCTATTAAAGTTTGGGCTGGCATGTAATTTCATATATTGTTCCCCCTCCTTTATAAATAGAGAAATTCTTTCCTGGGAAAAAGGCTAATAAAAAATTTGATTTAATTTTCATTAATGTGCACTTCTCTCTAATTTTCTCTCTGTACTATCTTACGCTCTATTCCTTAGGTGTGATAAAGACAGATTAGGATTCAACATTAATCAAAATAAAATTCTTATGCAAGGTTTAATGATATGATCATTGATTTTTATAACAAAAAATTTAGGCAACAAGAAGATACTGCAAATATAAATATACTAAGATAAATCTTTTTTACAAAATATATAGAACAAATTTAAAGCTATTTTTGCATCTAAGTAAGTTCAATGAGTAAAAGTAGCCATAAAGAAAGACCAAATTGTTAACAAATTCTGATAGTCTAAAGCTATCTATATGATCATGCTCAACCCAAAGGACAACAAAGTTATTATATTCTTTGTGATTAATTGACCAAAGGAAAATATGTTGAGATTTTCATACCTATTTTACACTATTTTTTATGATTTTGCACTTTAAAGAAATGTATTTTTATGTTTTGTTGCAGAAATGATGAATTAGCTTCATTGGAGCAAAAAGATGCAAAAAGGAGCGAATTTGGAGAGAAAAGGAACAAAATGTGAAGATTTGAACTAGGGCGCCGACGGTGAGAAATTCCCGAGACTCCATATTTAATGATTTAGAAAGCCCACCGACGGTGCCCTAGAGGCCACCGATGGTGAGATCGGTAGTTATGTCCAACAATGCATTGGATGAGGATGAATTTTAGAGGAATGCTTAGGAAACTCTTGGGAAAACTCTTCTACAACTTTAAAAGAAGATTTTGGCTGAAAATTAGTCAAAAATAGGAGGCTCTGGCTAGGCTCGGGAGGCTCTAGAGAGGGGGAGTTAAGTGTTGGCAAAGTGTAGAGAGAGGAAAGTGTAGAGAGTTTAATTGTGAGGAATTCTTCGAGAGATTGTAAGAGTGGAGTGAAAGTGAGAGATTTCTTCCTCCTTGTCGCTTTGAAAAGGAATTCTGTGCGTTGTAAGGAAAGAAAGAGATTCAGAGGAACTTCGCTTCAAGGATTTTCCTTGGAGAGGAATTAGAGATAAGTTGTATTTACTTATTGAAGTTTGTATGAGTTTGCTTATATATATAAATTCCAAGTTTTGTCCTGCCTTCCCCATGAGTTCTGAGTGGTTTTCTCTATCTTTCTCCTTGTCTTGTAATTTGTGAAATGGTGATTTGAATTAGTTAAGCCATGAAAATGTTAAAGAAGTCACTTCAATCTTAATTATTTTCAATCTGGCCAATTGATTTGTTAAAATATTTTTTAGCTCGTAGTTCTAATATTACTCTCATGGGATCGATATCTAGGACTCCATTAGAGCCCTATGTTACTTGAGTGATACGTATACTTGCATTGATAATTTTGACTTTACCATTATTGAATATTTTATATATACATCTTTATCAAATCTATAACTGTTATTAAATTTTTGGTGTCGTTGCTGAGGAATTAAATCTTTTAGCAGCAGTGTTAAATACTTGTATTTTTAAGCATATATAAAGTCGTTGTCAAGTAACCTCCTTCTTAATAACCTCCCAAGAATGAATGTAAAAAGCAGAAGAGAAAATCCAAGTTGGATATTTTTGGTAGAATTGGGAAGCTAACAACCACAAATGAGCTATGGACCAATGGAATCCCCTTTTGGGTCCTTTATGTACTGGTCTGAGCTAAACCCTAACCTAGGGCCAGTGGGTTTAGGGGACCATCTACATGAGTCTCCCAAAGAATCAAGGGATCAAAGTGAACAAGTTTGGGTTCAAGGTTGTGAGTGGGTATATGTGAAAATGAGTGCAAGTGAGCACAAGTGAGTGAAACTGATTGAAAGTGAGTGCCTTAACCCTAGCCCCACACCCAGAGTCAGCACTAAGGGCAAGCAATTCTATGGGAAGTCACCTTGAGCTCCCCCACATTTACCCTACCTACTAAGTGCTAGAGGTTATGACCAATATGTGGAACTTCAAGTTGAACAAAGAGGAGTGTAGAATTTATAATGGTCAGGGCTCCTCTTCTAGTTTTCTAGGAATAGTCAACAGGAAAGTCCTATGGCTAGACCTTAGGCTACTAATGAGGAAAAACTAAACCTCAACTAAAAGTGAGGTCAACAAAGAAAAATACCCTATTGCTCAGTGAATAGAGGAGAATAATGTGGATTAAAAATAAAAATTATTCGTCAAGTATATGATTTTTGATTAATTGAATACACTTTATGGTATTTCAATTCTCCATGACTAAATATGACTCACCATGGCTTGAAATTTCTATGGTTTATTCCTCATCACATAGGGGATGTTATCTGATTTTTCCAAGGTCAGAAGGCATTTCTAAGCTTCTAGCCCTAATTTTCAAGCTAGGGTGGTCATTTTGGATTATTTTAATTATATAAATCAAAATATAATTTGAAAAATTATGAGGATAATTTTAATAGGTGTCATGTGGTCAAAGAAGTCTAGGAAAAATATTATGATGTTTTGAATTATTTTGTACATTTCTACATTAAAAAGTATATACCTTGTGTTAATTTATGTAATATATATACTTATTAAGAATTGATAAAATCAATTCCACATTGTGCATAAAAGTCATATCTACTTATTGTAAAAATTTAAAAATTATTTGACTTAATTTAAGCACTAAAATTGATTTTTAAAGAAACATTGTATTTTTGTACAAAAATAATTATAATAAATTAAATAAGCTTAGAAAAATCATGAAAAATAGTTTTCTGAGTTCCTTGTGATCCGTGGTATTTAATGAAAATAAAATCTATTTTTGTGAAAATATGTCATTTTTAAAGTATATTTTGAATTAAAAATAATTAAAACAATCAAAATTTTCAAAATACAGAAAATGGTTCAAAATCTGTACAAGTGTTCCCTGGTCACTTAGAATTCATTAGAATACCTGGTCACTTAGAATTCATTTTGATATTTTTCCTAATTTTTCTAAGTTAAAAATAAATTTTAAAAGCTTAAAAGTGAATTTTCCTTATTTTCTCATTAAAAAATGTATAATAAATAAATTAAAAATCATAAAAATACAAAATTTGATTCTCTAAGTTTTTTAAACTTAGAGAAGTCTAATAAAAATATAAAAATAATTTTGGTAATTAAAACTTTATTTTCTATTTCTATTTCATTAAATCAATGAAATTGATCGAAAATTAAATAATAATAGTAATATTTTAATTCAAAAAATCATGAAATTTTTACAAAATGTTTTTCTGACCTAAGCAAACCTCTAGTAATCATCTCATAAATAAAAACATTATTTTGGATAGTTAAATAAATCAATTTTGAAAACCCTATTTCCTGAATTTAAATAATTACTGATCTAAGAAAACCTTTAATCATTTTCTCATAAATAAAAACTTCATTTGGAACAGTTAAACAAATCAACTTTTAAAAATCCTTTTTTCTAAATTTAAATAATTATCTAAATTAAATTAAATTTTTGAAAGTTTCACATGTTCTCCTCTAACATTATAATTACCTCATGAATATGACACTTTAAACCCTCAAAGTCATTTGAGTTGTGTTTAATGAGTTATGAGATGAAGTGACCCAAGGACAAATTGAAAATTTTAGACTTTGGTGCCCTAATCAAAAAATAGGATTAATCAACGGAAAATGGGTAATTTTGATCTTAATGAACATGTTTTCATGATTGAAATATAATGGGATTAAAAGGTAGAAACTTACTCACCACCTTTGGACAACATCAATAAAATCATAATTCTCCTAAGCTTCGTAACTGGAAGTTAATTAAAATCAAATGATTCATAAGTGATGAGCTTAAGCTAGAAAGATTATAGTTTACTTTTCTTAAGCCCAAAGTTGAGGATGATGTGATCATTTAATAAGAATACATATCACTTAAATCAAAATTTTGATAATTACCATTCCACCTATCATGATTGTTTAAGGGCTTAGTAGTGACATAGGCTCAAAGTTTACACTCAATTAATCGGATTTAGAAGATAACATGATTGAAAATTAACATCTTTAAACACTGCATGTATGACCTTAATTGCGGGCACCACAATCTTAAATGACTTAAACTTTCCTTAGAGACACACACTCACATAACTTTTAAATGAAACATTAATTGATTAATTGGGTATTCTATCCTCTGGATAATTAAATTGTCAAGTTTCACTGAGCAGCGGGGTAGTCACACTTCGACCTCAGATGATTGACCCCGGATGATTAATGTAACAATAGGATAAGTTCAAAATGAACTCGAAATATTTCAAGAGATCTTCAAATTTGTTTAGGGTCATGACTCAAGCGTCTTGAAATCTATTGGACATTCTGAATGGCAAATTAGGCTTGCCATATTTTTGTTCTAAAACCATCCAGTAGGATCTTCTGAGATTCAATAAAGTTATAACTTGGGGTTTGGTAGCTAAATCTTCATATACTTCTGTAATTTAAATTTCTAACAAAATTATATACATGCCTTGCAAGTACTAACCTTTCAGGTGAAGGAACGAGAAGAATCGATAGGTACGCTTTTAATTTATTGTGTTTACCTTTTTGTACTTCTTACCTCGAGCTTGCATGTTAAATAATAATGTCACCCTGCATGAAAACCAAAACTGCTAGGATAGTTGTAAAACCAAAACCAAAACTAAAAATCAATCAAGATAAAATTTACTGCAACAATATTCAAAATATAAGAAAACTCAAAATTTAATCACAAACATCAAAAAAATTTGCAACTAAATTAAAACGTCTCTATCGGATGATCGAGAATCCCTTAGAGGAGGCAACCTACAGTTGCTAACAAGATTTCCCACGGTCTAAGTGAAAGTATGGAACTCATTAAGTTGAGTTTAGTAAATTCATTTGGACTAAGTGAATCTGAAAGAAAATAGTAGTGTCGGAATGAGGGAGACGTAGGATCTTAACCCGTGTCGCTCTAATCAACTTTAATATGCCCCATAATATTTAAATAATCATGACCCTTAGGGACATCTGATTTGACATCATAACTTGGCGCATTAGAAAACCTAAACTTATCACGACGAGGAGCTTGGAGCTAGCACTGTGGGCAGCACGATCATCTTCAACAACATGAGGTGGAACATGTCTACACCAGCTAAGCCATCCCTAAGATTTAAACAACCAAGCCATAAGACTTCGAGGTGGTTTGCTTATGCAACATAAATCCTCAACTTTTCTTTAGGCCTTTGTATAGCTCTGCTATATAGTTTAAGCCCTACCTCGTCTAAGGATTTTGAGTTTGTCTCTTGTCATGACCTGAATCCACATGTCTTCCAGGCTATTTGTGTGATTGCTTCACGCGAGTGTAAACCCTAATTAATAAAACTGACAGGATGAAACATTTAAATTTTTTTCTCCAAAACTTAAGCCAAACCATAGGGTAGCTTGGGAAGTCACTGAGGGTCTCCTTTGGGTTTGTGACATCCCCTAGTTCTTCCTCCTTTACATTCTATAATAAATGTTCCAAATTTGAGTTATTCCCCTTTCACACCTCTTTTTCCGCTCTCATTGAAAAGTCCTATCTATTTGACCTCTTTGAAAATAATATTCCCTGATTTTTATCGAGAGTTTTCTTAAGTTACTTCGGTCATTTAATATGTAATTAACTGTAGGGGTTTGTCCTTATAGAAAGCTTCTCTGAACTCAGCTTAATATAAACCCTATTTAATTCTTCATATTAAATAGGAGAACTTGTCGGCTTATAAATAAAATGGTTTTTTAGCATACCAAATGGTTTTTGCAGACCAAAAAATTGTTCCATATCTGATCTTTTTAAAGTATAAGAATTGAGAAACTCTTAAGCTTAACGATATAATATAATAAGTATAATTATTCTTATTAAAAATTTTATATGGGGGAGATATAATGCCTAAACCCAATATTTGGTAAATCTACAAGTATCTCTGAACTAAATTAGAACTCATATTTTCAGACTTCTTCACATTAAAAATTTCTAAACTTTAAGTTTGTCTCATTTACTAACATTTTTTTTTAAATTGGACTACTATATTTCAATTTTAGAATATCCTAAAGAAACTTAATTGCATAATCTGCTTATTTTTGTTTTGAAAGATTAGAGTGCCACTTGAGGACAAATAATGTTTTAAGTTTGGGAGATTTTGATACACCTTATATATATAACATTTATGTACACATTTTATACCTATCTTTTAAGATATTTCACTTTATGGAATCTATTTGTGTGTTTTTTTTTCAAGTAAAATTAAATGGATGAAATATGGTACAAGGAGTGAAAAAAGATCAAATTTGGAACAAAAATGAAGTGTGAAAATGAAATGTGCCACCTAAGCGCCCAAGACGACACTAAAGCGCCAAGATACAGAAAAGGTCGCGCCCAAATGCTGAAGACCTCGTCCATACGCTCCAGGGGTATTTAAGATGAAAATTTAATGAATTTAGACAAATTTCAAAGGCGTGTTTGAATAAACCCTTGGTGAAAACGTGAATTACAGTTAATGGGAACGAAAATACATTGAAATGACTCTTAAAAAGAAGCAACTCTTGGAAGATTCATTGAATGTGGACACATTTTTTAAGAAACACCAAAGCACCTTTTGGAAAACTATAAAAAGAAGGACTTAGATTGAAGAAAGAGGAAGAAAATAGATTAGAGATATAAAAGTCTTAGAATACTCTTAGAGAGTAGAAAGCAAGGAGTTGTAGGATTTTATTTAGGGCTTCCTCTCACTTTTCTCATTGCTAGTGAAGGAGAAAGTCATTAGATATTTCTAAGTAAGAATCCATTGCAGTTTGGTAGTGAGATAGAGAGATTTTAACCCTCTAGAGTTGGACGACCAAACCTAGGGAATATTGTAAGATAAAGGAAGAGTTTCAAAGAAACTTCAAGAGTTTGGTAGAGAGGAATTTGAGATAAATTTTTATCTTTGTGACTACATTTGGTTTTAATTTAGACTTCTTGTTTTTTTAATGATTTCTACTTTTAAACTTAATTTTTATCTGTGTTTTCTCCATAAATTCTGAGTAGTTTTCTTTATTTTTTTCCATAAAATGATAAGTAATTATGCGTTGGAGGGAAGTTGTGTGAAGTATTGGTCTATAATGCTGGAATAAGTTGTGATGATTTAATCGTCGTACTTCATTTAGTTTTTGATTTTGCCAATTGAGATGTTAAACATTGTACTAAGAACATGTTAGATCCGTGATGATATTATCTCTATCAATTAATGGTAGAATCATATGAGATTGTATGGATGAGAATGCAATCCATATAGTTGAATGCAAATAAATAGGGAAATAAATTTTGAAGGGAGTAAAGTTAGAGGACTTTAGAGAGACAGAGTAAAGCCCCAAATTCGGTCTATTATTTTACGTTTTGATACGGGAAGTTAGTTCCCAAGTGGAGGGAGAAGAGAGAACTCTAGAGTGAGAGCTAGTATCTTCCATACATAACATGTCTTCAGGACTACTCAAACTTTAGATTAGTCAATATTTTTTATAGCATCTCTAGTAAGCGTAAAGATAATATTGCTCCTATTTGACACAACACGAATTAAATACTTTCACAGCATAATTATTATACTTGTTATTGATTCATAATAAAGAAAATGATAATTTATTTGTATTGCTTTCATCTTAAAAAAAATCTAGTTAAATTTAGTTAGATGTTTATTTTATATTCAATTATCAAAATTACTAAAAAGAATCGAACTTTCATTCCTATCATAATATCTATATTTTGAGTAAGACTCTTTTTCAAAGTAGAATTTGTTATCTAATTTCTTCTAAGAGTTTGTAGTTCTCCTTGTGGGTTTGATATTTCGGTGCTTAATCAAAAAATTATATTTTACTTGATAACGATACGTATGCTTGCGTAGTATCCCAATATTTAAATATAACGGTTGCACTCTTACTTGCTTCTGAACCAAGTTTTTGACACCATTGTGAGAAAGAAATATAAAATAAAGATAATCAGGAATCTAACTTCATATACATCTTAGTACTATCGTACCAAAAAGTGGGATCTCCTGGCCAAATTGGAACTAGTCGAGTTGAACTTAATACTTGTTTCTTCTCCTTGAGATGCTCCTCTTTTTGTCACTATATGATCCATGCTCACCGCACCTTTCAGCAGTCTGGATGACCAACAGCCTTCATGCATTACCTCACCACCTTTCATTATCTAGTCATTGAGTTGGCATAGCGCGCCAATTTACAACCTAGCATAACATAGAGTTGATCTGAATCATAATTGCCATAAGACTTGATATTTGTGTGCTAGTTTAATCCAGCACATAACATTCATGTTCATTTGTAGATTAAGATTCAATGTCTTGACTGTCAAATATTTGATTTACTCAAATGCTTCCAACCAAGGTGTTCCCGACATCATTATATGAGTAGGAGTGTTCTGATTGAGAATGAACATATAAATAAAAGCAAACAAGCATAATATCACTAATAAAATGGCTTTAATACTTGTCTTTTCTCTCTTACGTTGTAATGGCATGCAGGTTTTTTTTTTTTTTTTTTTTTTTTTTTTTTTTTTTTTTTGTGATCTGTGATGTTGATGGATCAATATATATATACGCACAAATTTTGAAATTATTTATTTTATTTTTTATTTAAAGCCAAAAATTCACGTCAAACCTCTTTTTATACTGGTTGATTAATATCTCAATAGACTAAAGACACTAATCAATAATTTTTTTAGTAAATTTTTATCTATCAATAAGTACTTCAAATTTAATGTGCAAAAATCAGAAAAAGTAAATAATCTTAGTAGCTTAAGGTTACCTTTGTACCACGCGGTGGACCAACTGATGGGATAAAATTACCTTTGCGTTGGAGACATCTTGACCACCAAAGCAAGGCGTCTTGAGCTAGGATGGCTTTGCTGCCTTTAGTTTAGGTTTTAAGATTAACTCATGACTGTTATTTTGTCCGGCGTGATGTGCATATTGCCCGGCCCCCTTATTTGAAAAAATTATTATGTACGGTGTCCGATCTGAATCGTCAAAAATTTAAAATGGGTCACGCTCTAACAATGATAAAAAAAAGAAGGTATTTTAGTGATTCAGATCGGAAATTTGCGTATGGTGTCCGAACTCAATAAACGCTCCTGTTTGGATCGATTCATACGATTTAGTTTGTGTGTGGTGTCCGGACTCAATAAACGCTCCCTTCTATGGATCGTTTCTTAAGATTTAGTTTAGGCAGAGAATTTAACGATGAAGCAAAATTAATACAATTTTTAATTTGATTAAGTATGGGTAACAGAAACGAGACTATTACACACACAGTGCTCTACTGCATTTATTGAAGGGGAAAAAATTCAAGTAGCGAACGGTAGATGAACGAGTCTATTACACACACAGTGCTCTACTGCATTTAGTGAAGGGAAAAAAATTCAAGTAGCGAACAGTTTGTCATTATTTTAGTTGGGGTTTTTTCCATAGGCGGTGCTCTGCTAATATTTCTTTGGTTCCTTCTCTTCTCCTTTCGCCATTCAGAAGCCTTCAATTTCTCCTGCATTTCTTTATGGTTTCTCTCTCTCTTTCTTAGTTTTTTATTTGGGGGGCTATGCCCCTGAGATACTTATGAAGGTGACTTCCTCTTCTACCACTATTCTTCACCCTAGCTCATTTCATCACGCATTCCAAATAACAACAATTTTACTCTCATATGTTCCTTTTCATGATGAGAATGTTGTTTTTATAGATCAAAAGATAGATGAAGGATCCAAGCAATGCAACCTCAATTTGGTTGGATATACTCTACGAAAGCAGTCAATTTTATGGTAATGTCCTTCAATCAGTTCATAAAAAATGGATGTTATGACGTACACTCAAACTTACTTCTACTACTGAAGGCTTATTTGCTTTCATATTCTCTTCTGCTAAGGATTACAACATGAATTTTCAGGGAGGCCTTTTATTTGTTAACGGACGTTCATTTAACTTTAATAAATGGTCGACAACTTTCAACTATTTAAAGAACTTACGAAGGTTTCTACTTTTGTGAAATTTCTCAACCTTCCTTTTTTTGGCTGGTTAAAGAATGGGATCTCTAAGATTGCTATTAAAGAACCTCAATTTTGTTAGAGTTAACATTTAAGTTAACATCAATTTCACTCTCCCTGAGCTCATTACTATCTCTGTCAAAGGGCATGACTTTGTTATTCTAACTCTGTATGAGTGGAAACCTTCCCCCTATAGACCCAACATCCCCTTAAATATAGTAAGTCACCTTATTACAAGTATCTATTGATCATTCCTACTACACATGGCAAGAGCAACAAAAGGATTTGTGGGAGACCACCCCTTTATCTCAATGCTCGTACTAATAAATCTTTTGGCCAAGCTAGAATTTCTGATGAAGTTTCTCGAAAGCTACATACTGTTCCCACTAATAATGGTCATAATGTTCATGTGGTTTTAGCTCAGCTCTTCCTTTGGTTAATCCAAATATGGATCGTTATGCTCTTCCCCGTACTCCATTTTTTAATCGATTGTCCTCCATGGCCACTCCACTCACGTTGTCTTCCTTTTTATTCTAAAGGAAAGAAATGAACTTTGAAAGAGACCTCCTCTAATCTATAATGTTCACTACAGGAAATGACACTAGTTCAGATAAACTAATAACTTTCAAACACTATATAAAAACCTTCAGTTTCTTATTTTCCAACAGGTTAACTATGATTTTGGGGATGTAGCTATAATGCTTGTCTATAATTCTTTTATTGGTGGTATTACCTACAACTTATATTAGCTGACAGTTTACCACAACAACAACAACAAAGACAACTACAACAATTAAACCTTTATCCGACTAAGTGGCCCAGCTACATGATACCTTTTTCTCCATTGCATTCTATTTAGTTTTATATTTTCATTTAATTCTAATAATTTAAGATCATTTTTATACCATAAGCCCAAAATTTCCAAGGTCTACCTCTGCCTTTCTTAATATAAGTTGAATCTAAAACATTTACTTCTATAATGGGATCATCACATGGTTGATGTTTTATGTGACCAAACCATCTTGGATGACTCTCTCTAATTTTGTTTGTCACTGGAGCTACACCAACCCTTTCACGAATATGTTAATTTTACATTTTTCCTCTAAGTTTAAAATCACACATCAACCTAATCGTAACACTTAACTTAGTTTTATGCTTCTCTTTTAAAGGGTAACATTCAGCGCCATAAAGCATTGCAGATCTCACGACCATCTTATTAAAGTTTCTTTTCAGCCTAAGCGATACTTTTCTACCATATAATAGGCCTTAAGCATTCCTCTACTTCAAACAACCAACTTGAATTCTACTAATAACATCCCCAACAATATCACCTTTACTTTAAATAATAGAACCGATATACATAAAGCATTTAAATTTTTTAATAATTTGATCACTCATAGTTAAATTTTTATCACTAGAGCTACTACTACCAAAACTACATTCCATGTATTCAATTTTTGTTCCACTCAAAAGAATGCCTTTATACTCCAAAGTAGGCCTCCATAACTCAAATTTTTATCAAGTCTCATGAAAAGGATATTATCATCAAAAAGCTTACACCACAGTACATCCTCCTGTAAGTGTCCAGTAAGACCATCCATACTTAAAGCAAAATTATGTAGACTTCAAGCCGATCCTTGATATAAAACAACATAAATAAGAAAATATTTGGTTAATCCTCTAGGTCAAACACAAGTAACGACTCTTGTATACATTTCTTTAATGACTTGAATATAATGCATATCAACACCTCTCTTCTAAAGAACTCTCTATAGGATATCCTTAGAACCTTATTTAAAATCTCTCCAAAATTTAATATAGTTCTATCTTCTTCATTAATCACTCAAAAATTTAAACTCTCTAAAGGATTTATATGGACAAATCAGCAAAATCTAATATAGCTCTACCTTTTTCATTAATCACTCAAAAACCGTAGCATCCATGAATATATTTAAAATCATCTACCACTCTACCGACTTGTCCATTTAAATATCTTCAATTAAAAATTCTTTCTTCAAGAGGTATTGTTTATATTAAGTCTTCTAAGTCATTCCAGAATTTATCTTTAGAACCTATATCTAAATCTACTTGAAGAGCATAAGCACTGATAATATTAAAAATCCTAGTATCAGCAATAATCTTAAGAGCTACAATTTTATCTCCAACACTTTTAATTTTTACAACATTATCTTTCTAACTCTTATTTATAATTACACTTACACCATTTCTAGTACGACTCTTATCTGAATGCCAAAGTTTAAAACCTAAGTTATCCATCTCCTTAGAGTTTTCTCCAACCATTTTAGTTTCTTGTACACATAAGATATGTATCTTTCTATGAATCATAATATCAATTAATTCCATTAATTTATCAGTGAGAGTGCATATACTCCATGATCATATACCAATATTAGTTTCATGAACTAACTTCCTTACCCGCATCCGTCTGTAAAGTAGGAACCCTTGCTTATTTTACACTACACCAGAGAGCCGGTGTAGCGGCCCTTGCACACTCACTGTATTCAGACCATATAGTACGTCATTTCAAGGGGATGCCATAACACTTTCACAATGATCAAAAGCATTCATGCCATGATTTTTTGTCAAGTTTTATGATGGCTGTCGATTACCTAACTGAAACCTCCACTTTTAAAATCTGGGTTTGGGACTGATTCCCCCTAGAATGTGCGTGTAAATTTATGTATAACTAGTTCAATTTCAATCCCTGATAATGGTGCCAAAAGCTTGACCCGACCTGCAATTACGCAGTTATTTAGTCTCCTGACCAACTACTTGACCCGATTTCTTTAAGTGGCCAGTGTTCAAAATAGATAAGATATAAAATTTCAAATTATGTTATATTTCACACACTAGGGGTTCTACACAGTTATATGTATCGTTTCAACTAATATAGTGCTTTCTTTCAAAACCTAGTATCGATTGTATAGGGAAGCGATGTAAGAAATCTCTTAAGCTAATTCTAGTCTACTACGATTAAGTCTTAGTTTAGAATTTTTGAGAAGTTTAGCTTTCCTAAATTTACTAATTTTCTATAAAACTAAAGATAACAAAATTAAATAAAAACCAAATCTAAGGAGACTGGGTAAATTTTGGAATGTTCTTATATAATTTAAACCCCTTTCCCCTTGCAGTAAGATCATAATCAGTGTAGGAATCAAATGCTTAAATATAAGAATGAGGTTTTGTGATAAATAGGAGCATACATATTCTTTGCCCTCTCTCGAGTGCATAAAGAACATTGTCTAATCTAAAGTTAAGTTCCTGATTGCTATGGTTGTACTAAGTAGATTTTAGCCTTTCACTTCCATATTTGTGGATTCTAGTCTCCCACTTCTAGATTACTCATTGTGCCCTCTCTATAAGACCAACCAGGGACTCAGGTTCTGAATTAAGACCAAATTGATAAAGGTTCTAGCCTGTCACTCTAGAATCATATATTCTATGCCCATCAAAACTTATCTCTCTATCTATGTGTACTCGACCTTGGATGTGGCATCCCCTCCATCCCAGGTTTAGTGTGGTACTCACTAGTTAGGTGAAATCATAACTCTCTTATCGGTCATCTTTTTTCTTGAGAAAAGATATTTGATTTAATATAATATATATTATTTTTGTAAAGTAATATTTTAATTTTGAAAATACAAAACTGAGCCAATCCCATATAAATAATAGTTTAAATAAGCAAGCACAACACCACAAGCGATGCATCTACCCCGAAGAATAAATACATAACTTGCTAATGAGGCTCAATTAAATAAACTAAAGAATTTATTAAATCTTTTTTTAGTCTGCGAAATCATTTATATTGATAAAAAAATTCCCCTATCTAATATAAATAATTAAATAGGGTTTATTTTAGAGTGGGTTCTTAAAGTTTCATATAAGGGCAAACCCTCGATTTAGATAAAAAAATATTGTCTTCAAAAAGTTCAAAGGATAGGACTTTTCAAAGATCAGACTAAGGAGTGTCAAATGGGAAAGACTCGAATTTCTAAAGGTAGAAAACTAGGGGTTGTCACAGATCCTGAGGAGAACTTCAATGACTGCCCAAGCTATCTTATGGTTTGGCTTCAATTTCGAGAAGAAAATTATCAAATGTTCATTTTGCCAATTATTATTATTTATGGCTTAAATTTGTATGAAACAATCATACAAATAACCCAAAAGATAGGATAATTTATGTCGTAACGAATGACAACCTCGGAGCCTAAGATGAGTTAGGGCTTAAATTAGATAACATGATTAAGCACGGGCCTAAAGATGAGATGAAGACTTATGTTGCACTAGGCAAACAACCTTGAAATCCTATGGCTTGTTATTTAATTTTAAGGAAGGATTTGTTGTAGTAGATACACTTGTGGTTGTAGACTGCTACCCTCGAAGTTAGCTCCAAGTTCCTCGGTGAAGTATCAATCCTAAAGTCTAAGGTTCAAAAGGTTTAAATGACAAGTTTGTTCAATCATTATAGGAGGGATTAAAGTTGCTAGAGTGACACTGGTTAGGATTCCACTATTCCCTCGCTTCAGTACCGTAATTTTCTTTTGAATTTACTTAGCTTAAGCAAGCTGTTAAGCTCATTAAAATTGGGGTGATCTCGTTAGCAACCGTATGTTACCTCATCCGAGAGACTCCCGTAAATTTAAAAGGATGTTTTATGAAATTGTTTGATTTGTTGTTTTTGAAAAAAATTGTTTAATTTTGAAAAATGGTTTTGTAATTTTTTAATTTAAAAAAAAGTTTTGTAACTAAACCAAGTATAGGTAGGAAATGCAGTAAAGTAAGAGGAAACGAAATTGCATTGCAAAAATGTAAATTTTTACCTATCATCTTCTCGCACTCCCTATGAAATGTTAGAGCTCACAATACATATATAATTTTGCGAGAAATTTGAATAAATTGTAAGAAATGGAAAGCAAGAAAACCAGTAGCAGGTGTATCTACCAAAACCTAGGTCATAATTTGGTGGATACTTAAAGGTTTTAATGGATGATTTTCTTGAACAAAGTATAATAAGTTCAATTGTCCTTCAAAGTATCCAAATGATTCTAAAATGTTCGGGGCATAACCCTGAACAACTTTTAAAATCTTTTGAAACATTTCGAGTTCATTTGAACTTATTATATTGTTTAATTAATCATTTAGAGTTAGATTAGGTTTCTATGAATTAATCTACTCTATGCTTAGTGAAGCTTTATATTTCAACTATCCCAAGAGTGGGGTACTCAGATAGTTACTTGATCCTTAAAAGTTATTTGAGTGAATGCCCCGAAGGACAGGCTCCGAGTCATTTAGGATTTTACACTCACAATAAAACCAGGCTTGTAGTGTTTGCAAAATGTTCATGATCAGTTATATTATCTTTTCTAAACCTTATTAAATAATCATGGATTAAGCCTAGCTCACTACAAAGCTCTTAAAATTTCATGGGTAAATTTGTAATTTTAGGGATGTTAAATCCAATGAAATTCATTTCTCATCAAAGGGTCAAGCTATCATCTAATAACCAATTATGGGCTTCAAATAAGTGGATTATTATCTTCTTAACTCAAGCCCACTTCTTTAGTATCATCCGACTAAATGAACCTCCAAGTCATAACAATTAACAAAATTATAACTCTACCCTTATCATGAAAATGTGCCAAATTGGGTTCTGCCTCTTAAACCATTATGTTCCAAACATCCTAAAGAGTTCATTATGATTAAAATTACCCATTTACCCTTTGGTTAATCTAAAATTTAATTAGGGTATCAAAATCTCAAAATTACTATTTTGCCCTTAAGGCTCTCCATTTCATAACTCATGAAATACAACTCAAAATACTTTAAAATTCTAATGGTACCCCAGTCATGGGTCAATAAAAATCTCCGATGAGAAAATATAATTTTTCTATTTTTTATTTAATTTATATAATTAATTTCGCTCAAAAACACATTTTCAATGATGATTTATTTAACTAATTAAAGCAAGTTTTTTGTTCATGAGAAAATTATTGGGGGTTCACCTAGGTCAGAGGAATCCAAATGTGGTCACTTGCACAAAGATTCATAATTTTTTTAAGATTGTATTTTAATTATTATAATTTTTTATTGATTTTATTAATCAATTAAATAGAAAATTTGTTTTAACTTCAAAAATCACTTTATATATTTTTCTTAAATCTCTCTAAGCCTAGATAATTCAAACAAACAAACATTTTATTTTTTTTCTCTTATTTTATTTACTATAATTTATTTAATGGAAAATTAACAAAGATATACTTTTGGCAATAAAAAAATACATAACTAAATCAAGAAAAATAAGAAAAATATTTTATAGGGTCCCAAGTAATCAGGGAACAATTAGGAACAATTTGGTACATTTTTATATTTTTGGATTTTTTTATTATTTTTAATTCAGAAAGTAGCTCAAAATGAACTGATTATTTTAAAATAAATTTTATTTTTCCTAAGTGCTCCTGATCATAAGAAACTCAGAGGATCACTTTTCATATTTTTACTAATTATAGTTAATTTATTATAATTATTTTAATGCAAAAAAAAACCATTTTACTTTCAAAATAGATTTTACTGCTCAAAATAATTCAAATGAGTTTCAATTTTTTACAGTGAGTTAAAATAATCATATTTATAGTGTGGAATCACTTTTGTTAATTTCTTACTATCATTTTATTCATTTTAATTTTAGTGAGCTTTTAAGATTTGATTAACCATAGTAATTTATATAAGCATTTAAACTTAATTTATCTTTTTCATAGATTCCACTGACTACAGGGAACCTACCAAAATAAGCCCCATATTTTTTAAATTTATTTTTTGATTTATATAATTATCTTAAGCAAGAATAGACAACTAGACTTGAAAATTAAGGTTTCAAAGCTAGAGATGCTCTCTGACCTTAGAAAAAGTAGAGAACATCCCCTTTACATGAGGAATCAACTACAAAAGTTTCAAGCCATGGTGAATATTATTTACTTGATTAGAATTAAAATATTCCAAGGGGTATTTGATTAATTAAAAATCAGAGAAATATCAAATAATTTTAATTTTAATTTCACATTGTTCTCCTCTATTTACTGAGCAAGAGGGTATTTTTATTTTATTTTTTTAAATTTTTTACACCAAGTTATGCATTTTCTAAAGTAACTAAAGTAAATAAATCAAAATAAATCATATTTTCCTACTTAACCACGTGGCAGTCATGTCATCCTACGGCGCTCCGAAAGACCACGCGACACTCCTCTACTTGACGTCGCCATCCATGTAGTCGCTGATTGAGCACGCACATTATGATTCATTCTCTTATCTGGCACAATCTTAACCCTCCATTTGATACACGCAGGATCCAACGACCATCTATCTTCGTCCCCAACTTGCCTAGCCAGACAACCGGCCACCTTCTAGGCATAAGATCTCTCACTACCCTCAACTAAATCACATGAGGATTGTTCCTACACCTTCATCTAGTCTAGACAAATCTATCTATATGGTTGATCAAGCATGAATTTAAACTTTTTCTTCACAAAGGCCTAAATTGAGCTTGAGTTGGGGGGGAAATGAGATATTCCTTTGTCCAAGAGGTTTGGCCTCAATTGGATGCTTACAGGAGCTTTAGTGGAGTCTGGTGAACCTCCAGGAAGTGGTGAAATGTCTGAGTATAAGCCTCTCCAATAGGTGGTCCGGTCTTGGTCTTGAGCAAGGTTAAAGTGGCTATGGGATGGGGCTTTGAATCGGGCTCTTCTTTGTTTGGTCTGGGGATGGTGAGGGCAAGTTAATTTGAACTTTCAGTGGGTGTGGTAGAGTTTTGAAAAATGGTCAAAGTATGCCTTGGATTTCAGTGAGGAAATTGGGCTTAGGCAGTGAGGATGATGGATGAGAAATGGTTGGAAAAGGCTCAGGAGGACTTAGAGAGAAATTCTGGAAGTAATTGGGCAGATTCTCCCTAAGGTCTAATGCATTCTCTATAATTGTTCATGAGGGGGTGGGGTTTAAATAAAGGGGAAAGGGCCACCAGGGCTAGCTAGTGGGTGCAATCAGTTGCTTATGTGGAGGGAAGAAAGGTGCAAGTGACAAATTAGGGTGAACCAACTCAGTGAGTTTTAATTCTAGGCTTAAAGCTTAGAGTGGCTCTCGATTTTGATGTTTTCGGGCGACTAGGCCAGCTGGCAATGGAAAGGGAGCTGGCTAGGTGGTTCAGGGGAGCCAGAGGAAGCCTTAATTGTGATTAATTTAGTAGCTTGATAGCTGATGGCAAAGATTTATTTGGCTTATCAATTTTTAGGAAGAAATCCCTTAATTAAAGGGACCCTTAGACCATGTCTTTAGTATATTGGGCTATGTGGATCTATCTTGGTCCTTAGGTCTCCAATGCTGGCTGTAGTGACCATGGTTTGGTCAATTTTAATGAGCTTGGTCAAATTTGGGGTTTGGGTTCAAATTTGGGCTTTTGGTTTGAACTTGGGTCTAAGTTCAGTTTGGGTAAAGATTTGGGTCAAGTGATTGATCAAATTAACTTAGATAATTGATATGAGAAGTTTGGAAAAGGATTTGGGTGATTTTGAATTGATGTGGAAGTTCAATTTAGTGGGATTGGGCTCATGTTCAATTTTGGGGCACTTGGGCTAGACTTGGGTTTGGATTGGGCTAAGTGACCGACTTCTTTTTGTAATCGACAAATACAAGAATTTGATGACGTTACTAGAAGATTTAATTTTCCAGCAACAGTGTCCAAAGACTTGATCGCGACTTATAGATGTGTCTGATTTGATTAAGTTGTATAATTATATTATTCAATAATGTTAAAATAAAATTTGTCAATGCAAGTATACGTATCGCTCAAGTAATATATGGCTCTAATGGAGTCCTAGATATCAATCCCACAGGAAGTGTTTTAGAATCACGGACTAAGTCTTTTAGAAAAGCAAGACTTTAATCACAACAACGACGTTCAATTTGCTTATATGTCACTAGTAGGCAATTGATATAAATAGATAATTTTAATAAGTAATAAATAACTAATGATATAAAATAGGCTTTAATTGTGATATTTAATATATAAGAAAGCATTCTTCTCCTTGTCAAGAAATTATAGTGAATGGTTAAAATGAATTAGTTCAATTTATATTGTGCCAAATAGGAGCATACATATTCTTTACCCTTTGGTCCAGGCATAAAGAACATTGACTAATCCTATGCTTGGTTATTGATTATGCGGCTAGGCTGGGAGGATACAAGCTCTCCCTTTGGAGCTCCCACGTTCCTCTCACCTGAGGGCTAACATCTACACATGAGCAACGAAATGATAGGACCGAATTGGGGATTTTAGTCTCTCACTCTAAAATCTCCAATTCTTCGCTCGATAATAATATTTCCCTATTTATTTGCACCCAAATTCCAAGGGCT
>NW_018235764.1:127511-127755 GCF_001263595.1 Phalaenopsis equestris
GCCTTAGAGGTGGCATTTAACATGGAAGCAGAAAAATTTACCCGTTCTCGCTGTTTTATCTTCCATGTTCCCTTCCCATCAGTGAGAAAGTTGATCACATCATTGAGGGGGCCTTCCATTATACTAAAGGATTCATAGTGGCAGCTATAGGAGCCCGGGATTTCATAAAAGTGTTGATGCGGGCGGAAGTAAACTCAACAAAAAATCCGCGCACTTGAACGATTCCATCCTCAGAATAAATTAC
>NW_018235765.1:0-230 GCF_001263595.1 Phalaenopsis equestris
GGAGAATACTATGGCTTTATTGGAGACCAAAGCACATGAGTTGCATGCCAATCTAAAGCATTATGGATGGCAATTTAAGATAAAATTTAGCCACACAAGTTATATAGAGGAAGAGGATAATGCGATGTTCATAAAGCATAAGTGGATTGAAGAAAATAGTATCAGAGCTCGTCATCACCATCCATTTTATCAACACTATATTCCTGGAGAGACTAATGAAAGACAGGAAT
>NW_018235766.1:0-301 GCF_001263595.1 Phalaenopsis equestris
AAAAGGATGTAAAATTGATTAATATTTTGAAGTGCTCGCGACACAACACAATTTGATTTAATTTGCGAAGCAGCAAAACAATCGTGAAAAGGAGTTGTGAGAAAGTTTAGGACCCAGCGTAGGACCCAATTCGTGGCAGAAAAATGCCCAGGTGGAATTAATCCACCAACACACCCATTGGGGGTCCGACCCCACATAAAAATTTAAAGAGTCCTTAGTGGCCTTCTGAACCCCTCTGTTCAAAGATGGTTGAGCAGCTAGTACTAAAGTCCAAGGAGTCAACTATACTTTCCCAAGGTAG
>NW_018235767.1:0-673 GCF_001263595.1 Phalaenopsis equestris
ATGAACATAACAATAAAAAATAAACACATAAATAATTATGGGGTGCCTTCGACAGAGCACTTGGTTTAACGTCGTCAGCCCGACGTAATCGGTGCTTATTCTAGTTGACTCAACATAAAAAAATCATTTAATTTAAGTTAGTCACCTAAAAAGTAGGATTTCAGCTTGTGACCATTCACTTTGAATATTTTATCAGTTTTAGGATCTTTAATATCCATAGCTCCATAGGGATAAACTTTCATCACTACAAATAGGCCCATCCACCTAGACTTAAGTTTGCCTGAGAATAATCTTAACCTTACATTGTGAAGCAAAAATTGTTGCCCTAGCTGAAAGTTTTTAGTAAGAATCCTCTGATGATGCGACTTATTCATCTTTTCTTTGTAAATCTTAGCACTTTCATAAGAATCATTCTTTATCTCTTCAAACTCATTTAATTGGAATAATCTTTTCTCACAAGCATCTTTCAAATTGTAATTAAATTCTTTAATCACCCAATATGCCTTATGCTCTAGTTCAACTAGTAAGTGACAAGCTTTTCCAAATATTATCCACAAATATTAGCATGTATGGGGACATTCCTATATGATTTCTGTATGCAGTCCTATAAGCCCACAAAATATAGTCAAATTTAACTGACCAAATCATTTTAGTTGGATTTACAGATTTTTTT
>NW_018235768.1:0-393 GCF_001263595.1 Phalaenopsis equestris
CTATTGGGAAGGTTTCATCGTAAAGGCTTTTGATGCCACGCTTACCCTGTGGTATTTCTAATGAACTCTTATCAGATGTTGTAGGCTGCACTACTTCTGTTGAGGCCGAACCATCAAGAGCATAAAAGTTGTATCTGGAGTGTGTGGTATCAATGAATCAGGATTTAAAACAAATGTTCTGGATCTCATGTTCATTACTGGTGAAGCATGCTGGTATTGGTTATCAGTTTATTCCTGTGTCGGCTGTGGGAAATTCATACCAGAACCGTTCAACGTCTCTTTATCTTACTGATTTGTCGTATCAGATTGTATCAGATGCGTCAGCTATGGTAAAATAATGTGCTGTAAGAGTTTTCCTTGCTGATCCTGTACCTGTTACTGGAGATTTACTCC
>NW_018235769.1:0-905 GCF_001263595.1 Phalaenopsis equestris
TAACACCCAAATTTTGATATTTACACTTAGAACACATTGGTGTCATTAATCTTAAACCAAATCAGTTTGAATTCAGTCACCGAATAAGGCCTTCGGTGTAACAAACACAAATTTTGATAATTCTCCTTTTATGAATTCCGTGCGCACAAACAAGACACTCAAAAAATTCATAGATTAGCATTTAAACCCTACATCAAGAGATTTGCATACGTAAGACGTACGCAGAGTTGCGTACATATTAGGTTATTATGAGGGTACATGTAGATTACACTTACATGTACCCTCCGAATAGCCTAATATGCACGCAACTTTGCGTACGTCTTACGTACGCAAATATTTCTCCTACATCAGAAGATCCAATAATAAGAGGAAGAAGAAAAATAAATGAAAATGTGTCACAAAAAAAAAAAAAAAAACCCAAAAATTGTTGATTTTCTCCTCGCCTTGATCCATAGGTCTTCTACAATGCATCAAAAATTTAGATATCTTGTAACTGAGATTGGTTCGTACAGAGCCTGATTCTCCATAGCTCAAGATCTCTACCCCGTTCATACTCCCTTATATACTGAGGTATCTTCCATGTGTCAATTTGTTTTCCCATGAAGCAGGGGAATGACACCTCTTCAGGTAACATACATTCTGCAATATGATAAAATGCTAATAAATAGATAATGCAACGCACAAAAAAATTGAAAAAGAAAAGGAATAATTTCATGTGTAACACTAAAATATTATATATTCATAGAAATAACACTCAAATGCTTCTATTTACTGACTTTCATTCTATAACTGATTACATTCTAATGATATTTTTTGCATAATGGGGAAATATATGAACTTAAAACTTCATTTTTAGTACCTAAATACTCGGTAACTCGAGCATGACGTATTAACTCACCAAAGGG
>NW_018235770.1:0-368 GCF_001263595.1 Phalaenopsis equestris
GTAATATATTGTTATATAAAAAATTATATAATTTTCTTTTTCGAGCCATTTCGAGCCGTACATGAGCGAACAAACTGTTGTTAGTGTTCGGCTCGTTTGCATTTCGAGCTTAAAAATTTGTTCGTGTTCGGCTCGTTAGGCTTAACGAACGAGCTGAACACGAGTTGTTCACGACAACCAGCCAAATTGACAACCCTAAAGATAATGTGTTAAATTATATCAACTAATTAAGCATTATTCTAGCTTTATGGGGCGAGGCACTTCTTTCTTGTTAATAAAAATCCTAATTCATCTTTATGATTTTTTTTTTTTCTACCAATTTTCATCAAAGGGAGGATCTCTCATTACTATGTTGCTTTGCTCATCAC
>NW_018235771.1:0-397 GCF_001263595.1 Phalaenopsis equestris
TAAATTTTGAAAATACTGCAAGTGCAAAAATGAAAAATACAAGGCTAAAAATATTAAATTGCACATAATACAGAAAAAAATTATTGAGAAAGAGCTAATCACAAAACAGAACAAAGTGCTGAAAATAACAACAGAGCTAAACTAAATTCTAAAAATAAAAATAGTCTTCCACATTACAGTTTCACATAGCATAAAAAACAAAGTCTAAACAACATCACAACACAAACAATACAATCACACAGTATAAACACAAACAAACAAACAAAAAGATCACTAGTCAATATCATCTTCGTCTTCATCTACATCCAACTTCTGCTGCTGATATGGAGTAAACATAGGGTGAACAGGGAACTGAACTGAAAGTTCTCCCCTCAGGTATCTAACTAAAGCATCATCA
>NW_018235772.1:0-361 GCF_001263595.1 Phalaenopsis equestris
TTGAAAAATTATGAGAACAATTTTAGTAGGTTTCCAGTGGTCAGAGAAGCTTAAGAAACATATTGTGATGCTTTGAATCATTTTGTAAATTTCTATACTTAGTTAAATGTCAATACCTTGTATTAATTTTTTTAAATTAAATGCACATCAAAAATTAGCATAATCAACTCCACATTGTTTATAAAAATCATATCTTCCCATTTTAAAAATTTGAAAATTAATTGGCATGATATAAGCAATAAGGTGGGTTTTCTAAGAAATCTTTTATTTAAGTACAAAAATAATTATAATAAATTAAATACACTTAGAAGAATTATAAAAATTGGTTTCTGAGTTCCTTGTGATTAGAGGCACTTAGGAA
>NW_018235773.1:0-309 GCF_001263595.1 Phalaenopsis equestris
AGTTTGATAATTTTTGGAGTTATATTTTTATTTTTGAAAATTATTTAAGTGTTAAGTTTGATGATCTTTAAAAATCTATTAAGGATATCAAATGATCTCAAAATCCTTTGAAATTTTTATGACGAGTTCTCTAACTCATGTGCCACAATGGAGAATAAAAATCAAGTGATTTTGATCTCTATGTATTCCAAATTAAATGTTTTAATAAAATTAGAGTTTGCTCAAAACAGTGATGTTTTGATTTTTAAAAATCATGAAATTATTTCCTAGGATAACTCTGGCCATAGGGAACTTACATGAATTTTTGTA
>NW_018235774.1:0-806 GCF_001263595.1 Phalaenopsis equestris
TCCATATTTTCCTACAATCATATTAATTGTCTTAAAGCTTCCTCTTAGATATGTTCCTATTTTTAGAGGAAGAAATAATAATCAAAATTTTAAATATTATAATGGATTGTAAATAAATAAGAGTAAATCAATTAATGCTACTCATTCTTTTTAGGCTTTGAGTATGAGGAATAATAAAACTAATGGTATTAATGTTGATACTGGCAGTAGTGGTTTTAAGAATTTTTTAAAAATTCAAAATGATTTTAGTATTACTGCCTTTGATCTAAACATTTTCATTGATGTGGTTTCTAATAGCAATGATTGTTGGGGAATGATAATACTACCCTTGTTTAACCTACTTCATATATTATAGAAGTTTCCTTTGAAAATATCAATAACTCTAAAGTTTTTGTGGTTAATTGTAATGTTGGCAGTGCTTTGATTTAGTCTAATAATTGCTCTAGTGATTCTAGTGGTGCTATTCAGATTTGTGAGATTATTAATCATGATTCTATTCCTATGTAGTCATTTGAGATTGCTAATCATTATTAGTGGCCCTATTATTCCTAATACTTCTACTGAAAATATTACAATTAACAGGAACCTCATCCTTTATATTCCTACTCAATCTCGAGTTAGGAAAGAAAGAGTAATTAATTTTGATGTTTTGGTTTTCTGGTCTTTCAATTTTTTTATTTTTATTTATGTATTTTTTCTAACCTACTTGCTTGGAACGTTAGAGGGTTTAATAGTGATGCCCGTATTGTTAATTGTAATAATCACTTAAAGGGGTATAAATTTGATCTTCTTTTGTCTTTTAGAAA
>NW_018235775.1:0-403 GCF_001263595.1 Phalaenopsis equestris
TCTTCCTCCTTTGGATCCTACAATAAATGTTCCAATTTTGAGCCAATCTCATGTCTCACCTCTTTTTCCGATCTCATTAAAAAGTCCTATCCTTTTCAACTTCTTTTAAATAATATTTCCTAATTTTTATCGAGAGTTTTCTGAAGTGACTTCAGTCATTTAAGATGTGATTAACTATAAGGGCTTGCCCTTATAGGAAGCTTGGCTGAACCCAACTTAAAATAAACCCAATTTAATTCTTCATATTAAATAGGAGAAATTTTCCACAAATAAAAGGATTTCACAGACCAAATGAATGTCACATATTTCTTAGTTTATTTGATTGAGCCTCATCCTCAAGTCTTGTGTTTGTCTTTCAGGATGGATACAGGGTTTAAGGTATAGTGGTCTTTCATTTAAACTA
>NW_018235776.1:0-557 GCF_001263595.1 Phalaenopsis equestris
CACGAACATACTTCTTCATCTGAAGAGGTCAGTGTTTAAAATTAATTTCAAGTGCATATTTATTACTAAATTAATGAATATATCATATTGTATTGATAAATGTGACATGATTAATCACACACCATTCATTTTTATTGCGTTTATAAATGTTAATGGGGCACAAGTAACCTCTCTTTCCATTTTCTTGTACTAAACGACATGTTTATTGATTGTCTTTATTTATCTTTTGATGTCTATGTTTTGTAACTTTTCTCCTATCTCATTCAAACTATTTTACAAATTCTATCATAACAAACAAAAGTTTATGATGTAATATCACTGATTATATTTACATTTTAGGGGGAGACATAAATTTTTATCCATTCCATCCATTTCAGCACTAGAGTTTGCTTTTGTATATATAAACTTGAATAAAAAAATTATTATAATATTCTAATTTAAAAATCATCATAATAAAAAAAAAGTCATGGAAGATAAGAGAGCATTTGATATAAACAACATGGATTTTTAGATAAATTAGAGGAATATATATATATATATATACATATATATATATA
>NW_018235777.1:0-1511 GCF_001263595.1 Phalaenopsis equestris
AATTATTGCAACTCTCAACAACTATAAATAAAAATTTAGCAAATTAATTAATGGACATTTACATACATACCGTCCAATTTTTATGTATTTATATATCAACATCTAAACTTTTAATTTTTTTGCATTTGTACACTTTAATTAGTTTCGCATCACATCTAAACTATCATCATGTTAACTTTTCAGAAGTGAAATAAACTTTTTTCTTCATGATATACATATGATCTCAAATTGGTCTGATATTTTTAGTGCATCACTCAAGGCTTCTTATATACAAATGGACTCAAATGAATCTAACACCTTGGTGGATCACTCATAGCTTTTATATACAAATGACTTCAATTAGTCTAACATCTTGAGTGGACCATTCATGAATTCTTACATATAAAAGACCTTAAATTGTTTTAACATCCTTGGTGGATCACTCATGGCCTCTTATATACAAATGATCTCAAATCGGTCTAAAAGTCTTTCTAGATCAACCCTAGCTTCGTATTCAAGACCATATGACTCTGCTTAGAAGCCTTTGAATCCCTTCCTTTGATTCAGCCTTTAAGTCGTTTGAGTTAGACAACCCATAGTGACCTTATGTATGCAATAAATTTAAACATGTTTAGAAATCTATAACACACCTTTTCAATATGATCAACACCCTCTATAGATTAGATAAATTATGAACAATTAGTAGTATCAACCAATCTAAGCAAATATCATATCATTTGATGCATTTGATTTAGAAGAAATCACTAAAATTATCATAAAATAGAAAAAAAAAAGTATCCTCTTCATTTAGCAGGCTTGCCTTCATCCTTCTTACAACTTAGACTTTGTCTCCTACAAATTGATACTTATAATATCATAATAAAAAATATTTTTCCACATATTATTTAATTATGCTAAACTAATCATTCAATTAATTGTATTATTTTAATTGTTGGTTGAAATCATGTATTTTAATTCTTCATCTCACGTTAATTTGAACATTAATATTATGATTTATATATACAAATACCTATATAACTTAAGAATTTCTTATTAAAAAGCGTCATAAAGCTAAATCGCTCACATCTACTAATCATATTATACAAACTAAATATTAGCAAATCATGAACCATCATCTAGACTACATGCGAAATGAATTTATAATACATAAGCATATTGCGGCAAAATGTTTATTTTTTCCCTTTTTCCTGCTCTAGGGCGGCAATGACGGAGATTCCTTTGACATCTGCTCCTGCGCCCTCCTCTGAATTAGACGTATTCAAATAAAAAATAGCCGCAGCCTACATTGAAAAGATGACATTTTAGTTAGCTGAAAGTAACACAAAGTAAAAGTAATTAATGTTACTATCAAGATGCAGCATTATGCTTTTATAAAAGATACATACATACATACATACATACATACATATATACACATATTGTTGAGAAAATTAGGGCGAAGAAAAACAGTCATCGACACATTCCAGAAGAACACAAAGATTTAACGAGGTCCGGCAAAGATGCCTACGTCC
>NW_018235778.1:0-916 GCF_001263595.1 Phalaenopsis equestris
TTCACTGCAAGGTCAACTCATTCATTAAATCATTCGGGGTAGGGGACTAGAAGAAGGAAGGTCATAACTAGTAGAAGGGATATCTCTACTAGTAGAAGGTTCTTGACTCCTACTCCCAGATCTCCACTTTTCATGGGATTCATATGTCTTCAAATTAGCTTTACTAATGGGTTTCATAGGGTAAACCCATTCCTCAGAAAGTTGGCAAAGTGCATAAATGAGGTCAGGATGTCCCAGACCTCCACTTGTTTTACTCTTTGCCGTAGTCAATATATTCTTAAAAATAATTCTCCCCACATTTATATTTCGATTATTCTGAATATAGAAATTCAGAATAGCTCTACCTCTTGTTACCTCACTATGGTGATAGGTAGGTAACAGAGTAGAGGAAATAAAATAGTGTCACGCTTTAGATGTGGCATTCAACATGGAAGAAGAAAATTTTACCCGTTCTCGTTGCTTTATCTTCCATGTCCCTTTCCCATCAGTGAGAAAGTTAATGACATTGTTCAGTGGGCCTTCCATTGTACAGAAGGTTTCATAATGGCAGCTATAGAGTTTGGGACTTCATAAAATGCGTTAATGCGGGCGACACTAAATTCAACAGAAAATCCACGCACTTGAACGGTTCCGTCCTCAGAATAGAACACATTGGCATAAAATTCTTTCACAATATTTGCAGCAACCTTATTGGTGGTATAACAGAAGTTTTCCCACTTCTGTTCGATAATAACTCGTTCAAATTCTCCTCCCAGAATCTCAAAACTCAATCTTGTATACATTTCTTCCATTCAAATATTGAAGTAAATCCCGGCTGAGCCTTCGCATTGACGAAGCGAGACTCGTCAAACTCAAGTCGCCTCTTTTGTCGTAGAGCCAAGTTAATCTAATCAAAATTATAGAAAAATTTCAAAAT
>NW_018235779.1:0-426 GCF_001263595.1 Phalaenopsis equestris
GCTGCTGGGTGGGACTGTTTACTGTTCCATTGAGTAGAATTATGTGTTGTCTCTCTAGCAATAGGAACCTTCTCCTCTTTTTAAGTGTTGAAGCTACATTAATGGAGTTTAGTCCTATTAATGTGGAAGTAAATGCTCAGTGGACCCAAGCCACTTATGTTGGAGTGGTTGGAAGAGGGCAATATTGCCTAAAAACTTTGATCATCTGGTTTTTCCTCAAGTTCTGCATGATGCTGCAGTTGGTAAGACTTCCTGCCCTTATATTTCCCCTATTGGAATTAAAGAGGGTGAACCTGCAGTTCTATTTACTCCTGAGGAGATGCAAACTAAATGAATCTATAAAGTTCACCTTGATTGGAAAGTTTTAGGTTGGCCATCCAAAAATGGATTATGTTAGAAAATTCTTTGAGGAACTCCAACTCACTG
>NW_018235780.1:0-998 GCF_001263595.1 Phalaenopsis equestris
TACTTCAAACAACAATTTAAGATAAAAAATATTGGCTATATTTCCGCATTCTTAGGTCCTATGGCTCCTCCCACTTCACCTGATCTTCATCTTCATCAGGGTCACTGTGTTAAAAAACTTCTTCATACATCTGACATGATCAATGCAAAATATGTCCAAAATCTTTCTACTTCTCATCAAAATAATTTTGCACCTGATTTCACTCTTTATCACGATTCTTCCCATAGAAAACTTTTTGGATCCTTACAGTAACTCACCATTACTCAACTTGATTTATTCTTTGCTATCAATCACGGTAGTCAATCCATGCACCGACCTACTAAACATAATGTTCAATAGTTGAAGCACATCTTTCATTATATTCATGAAACTTGATGCGTGCTTGAAAATTCGCGGCAGTAAAGTAATAGATTATTTTCTTAGCATTGCACGAGGATTCATCACACACTCAGATGAAAGAGAAACAACCAGTGAAGACACCAGAAGTTTTTACGCGGAAAACCCGTAAAGGGAAAAAACTACGTGGCTGGCCCAATTATAACAATTCACTATATGTTGATGATTACAACGAGCCCTTGTCCCACAGACGGGAAAATACTAGATTTTCATATTACAGCGTTGCCTGACAGTGTCCGGTCAACGGTGGTCGGCAATGATCGACGGTGGATGACGGTCAGTGATGATTGACGGTAGCTGATGGTGGTCAGCGGTGGTCGACGGAGGTCAGTAGTGATCGCCGACAATCAGTGGTGGTCGACAGAGGTCAGTGGTGAACGACGGGAAATGACTCGACGGAGGTCAGCGGTGATTAGCGGTAATCGACTGTGGTCGAAAGAGGTCAGTGATGGCAGGGATGATGTTGAAGTTGAGCCTCCCCCATTCATGTGAGGGGTGATGCTCTATTTATAGTGTTTTGAGTGCAATTAATGAAGGAATATGAACCATATTGATCAGACGATTCAAATAGCTTCCCTTGATCAGATGACGTTTGATGGACA
>NW_018235781.1:0-1040 GCF_001263595.1 Phalaenopsis equestris
TCATTTAAGATGTAATTAACTATAGGGGTTTGCTTGTATAGGGAACTTAAGAACCCAGCCTAAAATATACCCTATTTAATCTCCCATATTAAATAGGGGAACTTGTCGGTCAACATAAAAGGTTCGCAGACTAAAATGAATGTCTTAAAATCTTTAGTTTATTTAATCGAGCCGCACTAGTAAGTAATCTGTCTATTCCTCTAGATTGGCGCATTGCTTACGGTGTTGTGCTCGATCCGTTAAACTATTGCAGATATGAGATTGGTTCGGTCTTGTATTTAAAAAAAAATTAAAATATATATTTTTTAAAATATATATATAAATTAAATTAAACCTCTTTTATTTTGTAAATGATTATAAATACGGCCTCCGGCGGCTGACAATTTCTAATTTGGCGACCGACAATAGTATCTTGCTCCTGGTTTTGACTCCAAGAATCTTTCTTCGGGTCTTGTGGCATACTCTAGTTTTGACTCCAAGAATCTTGGATTTGTGATATTTCTCATATGGTCTGTCTTGAATCGGGTCCAACTATCTTAAAAGTTTTCATAAGCAACTTACGAATCCTTCAAAACATCAAAATCAACCACCTTAGACTGCATGGTAGTATTCAATAAAAGGTGACAACTTAGTGCACTTACTATTACTTAATTCTGATTCCCTTTTTTATATTTGAGAACAAAATGGAATGAATAGAGAAATTTCACACACATGTATGCCATTTAGCTTGCTCTAGAAATTTAAGGATCTCAAGACCTCGTGATCAGTGTAGAGACAAAACTCGTTCACCTATAAATACTGACCCGAATGACCGAATGTTCTCACCATAATATAGAATTTCTTATCATAAGTAGAGAATGACCGAATGTTCTCACAATAATATATAATTTCTTATCATAAGTAGAGTATTTTCTTTTATAATCATTCAAGTTATCACTATAGAAAGCAGTAAGGTGTTCTTGATTCAACATAGCTCTAATTCTCATATTAGAGGCATAACACTACCTTGAACAACAACAACAACAACAACAAAGCCTTAA
>NW_018235782.1:0-1497 GCF_001263595.1 Phalaenopsis equestris
GTAAACTTGAGTGATGGTCAACTGGTTGGTATCGATAGTTAGATATTCGATGTCTCTACCATCTAAGTATCAATTTTGATTGGCACCACCAGTTGATTCAGTGATTGAGGTTGTTGGTTGCTGATAATTTTTATCGCGGCGGTGCCAACACTTGAATGCTGAATAATCAGATTTGTTGCATATCTAACATGTGATGAGAGAGAATCATGGGAAGGGATGATTATTATTGCTGGAGCAAGAACTCGAGGAAGTCTGATTGCAGTTTGGGTTAGGCTGGAAGTTCTTGGACCGACCTCAACCCTTATTAGCAACAAGAGGTTTGTGGCTAGACTAATGTATTACTTTGGATGTTTCTTGTGCTCTTGGTTAAGCTCTTCACTACATACGAGAGTAAAGAGATCATCATGGTTGAGAGGTTGAAGATTGGTCCTGATAGAGGACTTAAACGCATGATAGCGGGATTGAAGGCCATCAAGAGCATACAAAATGATATCTTCTGAGTCGAGAGAGGCTCTTGCAGCAACCAAGATACCAATATTGGTCTTGATTTCTGAATGATATTGAGCGATAGTTTTATCTTTCAATGATGTATTACGAAGCTCATTCTTGATCTGCATTATTTTTGATACATTGGTGGATTGTAGTCAATGTTACACTATCTTCCACTTCCGAACATGTTTCCAGGTTGAGCACATAAGGAAGAATGAATGGAGAAATAACGAAATATAGTGCATCGACCAAGTTTTGATCTATGATAAACAACTTGGTAAAATCAGAATTGGGCGTTTCTGCACCTGTAGGATCAAAAATGGTAGGATATGGTTTGCTACAGGTTCCCATGAGAAAGCCCTCATATCCATTTGCTAAAAAAGGTTTTAACGATTTGAGGCTTCCAGGTGGGGTTGTTGTCGACAGTGAGAGGGGTTGAAATAATACATCTGATATTTGTCACTAGAAACTTTACTTGAGTGGGAATTAGAATATCACAAGATATTGTCGTAGAGATGGTGGATTGCACAACAACATTGGAGGAGGAGCTAGAAAGTGAACCTTGATGAAGAGGTAGAAAGAGGTAGACGAGGATAAGATCAATAACAACTTTTGCTTACGAACATCAATAACACAGAGGAGAAGAGCACTACTTGTGCGGGTAAATAGAAGGGAGATGAGGGAGAAGCTCTCCTCTTGCATTTTGGAGCCGGAAGGCAGAAAAAAAAAGGGATTCTTAGATCCGAGAGAAAGGTGGAAGGTAGAAGTGTAAACGAAACCGGACACGAATGAACAAAGCTTGTGTTCGTGTTCGGTTCGTTTGAAATTTAGTTTGTTCGAACAAAGCTTGTGTTTGTGAAGTCACACTTCGTGTTCGTTTCTTAACGAACGAACGAACAAGCCGAACACGAGTTGTTCGCGAACGACGAGCTAGTTTGACATCCCTAATATTAATATATATAAATAATATATTATATTAATTATATATTAGTATATTAGTATATTACT
>NW_018235782.1:2855-3623 GCF_001263595.1 Phalaenopsis equestris
ATATATATATATATATAATGGGGCACAAATAACTAATTTCAAAAATGCCCTCAATATTTTTTATCCAAAATTGAGACCAGTATTTGTTGTTCTAAAATTTTTTATTAGATAATTAATTAAAAAGTAAAAAAAAAGCACTGAAATAATTATAAAAATCAAAATTTTAATTACTTTCCAAAAAATGCTTTAAATTACCTACTAAAATTATATGATTTTTTTTTACTAAATTTCAATTATTATTATCTTGTTTTATTTTATAAATTTGATTTCAACATGCTAAAGATATGCAAATAATTTTTATTTAATTTTATCAGAATGTAAATATTAAACGAAATAATGAATCATGAACTAATAGGAAACATCACTAAAATAATAATAAAAAAAAAGTGTTCGGTTCGTTTAAAATTTAGGGTCTGTTTGGGGCAGCTGCAGCTTATCCAGCTTCTGCTGATAAACAGCTTATCCTGATAATCTGTTGATGAGCAACTGATCCGGATAAGCTGTCTGGTTGTTTGGTTGACGCTTATGGAAAACAGCTGATTGTGAAAAATTAACCCTTTTGCCCCTGTTCTGAATAAACAATTTAGCTGTTTGGTTAGTGCGTTTTGTAAACAGCTTATTTGGAATTTACAAAATTAAAGATAACTGTTCAGACAAGAAAATACCAAAAGTTGATTTATATTCATATAACTAAAATATATCTGATCACATCAAACGAATATGTTACATATAAAAAAGTCAAACGCATATGTACATACTACTACAAAG
>NW_018235783.1:0-615 GCF_001263595.1 Phalaenopsis equestris
TTTTGTAGAAAATTACAATTTTATGGTCCTTAATGTGCCTATGTTATATCGTGAAATCTCAAATAAAACACAGAAAGAAAACGAGGAAAACACATGCAAGTGCATACATGCAACATGATACAAAAAGGCAAAGCAAGTCAAACCAAAATAATAAAAAGGCCGGTGTCGCTGGGTCGGCAACATATCCCAGAAAAGAAAAGGGCGTTCAGACTCCGCATATATATGTCTGGTCCTAATTCTATACATCAATATAAATGCAAAATTAAGATACGGGGCACGAGCATCTGCTTCTGGTGCCCTCCACATGGTTCGCTAACGTCTCGGAACTCGTGCCCGTATTTTATTTCTGCTATAGGACTCTCCTAGACTCTAGAGATACATAGTCCTAATTCTATACATCAATATAAATGCAGAATTAATATACGGAGCACGAGCATCTGCTTCTGGTCCCCTCCATGTGGTTCTCGTGCTAACGTCTCGGAACTCGTGCCCGTATTTTATTTCTGCTATAGGACTCTCCTAGACTCTAAAGATACATAGAGAAAAGAAAAAGAATCAATCCTTCATGGAAACAAGGGTTAGCGGGAAAACTCACATGCACATAACGTGTCATGA
>NW_018235784.1:0-2588 GCF_001263595.1 Phalaenopsis equestris
TCCACCACGACTTCGATATTTTTTTTGTGGCTTTACATTTGTATATTTAGGGGGTGTTTCATCTAATGTAAACCTAATCAAATATGAGAATATAAAAATTAAATGCAATTCTCTGTTAAATAAAATGTATTTCCGTTTCGTTATCTTTACAATCGTTTCATTTATAAATTTAGATTTAATAAATCTCATGATGAGACAGGTTTAATGAATTTATCTTACCATTATTTGTCACTTTCATTATCGTCTTTCACTTACGTCAAGAACTCGTCGGAAATCTGAATTTGATAAATCCTGCATCGGATCTTACAGTCATATATTTTTTTTTATTGACATGTTGAAAGGATGTTGAGGTCGTTTGCAAAAAACTATTCATTATTTTTTATTACTTGAATGAGGACAGAGTTCATCTTTGGTGTCAAGTCGTGGAGCATTATGATTCATATTTGGTTCTGAGTCTTTCTTCTTAGTGATTGGTGATTTGAATCTCTTGTTAGATGGTGGGTTCTATTATTTTTTCTTGACAGATTGATGGATTATGTTTCCTTCTCTAGCTAGAATGTTTATTCGTGGTTTATTGATGTTGATGGACCTTTTTACTTCTTAATTTATTTGTATGTTATTCAAATTTGTCGGAGTATTATTATTATTTGTTTTAGTCATATTATTTATATTTTGGTCTTTGTTGCACTTCTTTTTTTCATTAATGAAATTTGGTGTGGCTCTCAACTTTCTGAGAAAATAATTATATATTTGTATATTTAAAGATAATTTTGATTTTTATTTGTTTATAATATTTTTAGTATTAAAATTTTTTGCATCTAAAAATATTTCATTCTAAATCTGATGATAATAATATTTTTTATGTGATTTCAATAATTTAATATATATATATATATATGAATTTTTTAATTTTTTTAATGATAATTCATATGAATTTATTCATTTTTTTAATTAATAAATTAAAAAATATAAGATTTGGCCTTTCATTTTGGAGGTATGATCATGTCCTACAACTATTAATTATGAGATTTTTTTTTATTTAAATTATTTGTGTATGTTAAATATACCTAGTAATTAAAATGAAAATAAAATTCTATCGTAAATTCGCATGGTTGAAGCGCATTCATCATCGACCTGCACAATGACCCTATAAATTTTGTAAGGGCACCATGAACCAATACGAGTGTCACACGAGGGAAATCATATATTTAGAATGGTGGAGAGGTATTCACAACTGTCACACACACCCATTTCTCTATTGTCACCCCCATTATGGGGGCATCAATTAGGGTTCTCAAAAAAGCTCGATGTTTGCTAAAAGCTCGTGTTGGGTTTGTTAAGTAGCTCGTGTTCGAACCGTTCTTTAATTAAGTGAATCAAATACGAACAATTTTTTTTAAAATTCAAGTTATAAATGAACCAAACATATACAACGTTTTGTTCGATTGTATTTAGCTCGTTCTAGTTCGAAATAAAAAAGAGTTACATATATTTTTATCTAAATTTAAATCACCATGGTTAATGTTGTCATGCGATCCTATGTTTTTTATTGTATAGGATTGATGCACGTTCGAATCTAGTTCAACTTTTTTTTAATTAATTTAAACGCGTCAATTTTGCCAAACACGAGCTAAGAAAGAACACGAATATGAAAAAATTTTGAGCCAAACACGAATAGACTGTTCATGAGACATTTCAAATATGAGTAAACTTTGAATAAAAAATATAAACGAGCCAAACACGAACACGAGTTTAACTCACTCAAACTTAACTTGTTTACACCCCTAGTTTATCAATAGCCAAAAATAATTTAAATTATCTAAAATAAGTTGAATTTAAATGCCATAAATAAATTAAAGTTGACTCTCATTTAAGAGATCTGATGAGTATTATACAACCCATTCATGTGATGGCCATGCATTAGCGGTCGTTGTTGACCAAAGTAAAATATGTTGAGATTTTCGTACCTCTTTTATACTGTTTTTAATGATATTGCACTTTAAAGAAATGTATTTTGATATTTTGTTGCAGGAATGATGAATTAAGGTCAATGGAGCAAAAAGATGCAAAAAAGAGTAAATTTAGAGCAAAAAAGACCAAAATGTAGAGAATTACACTAAGGCACCGACGACGAACTTTTCCCGAGGCTACAGGACAAAATCTCCAGAAGGGCGCCGACGGCGCCCTTGAGGGCGGCGCCGTACTCAAGCTTTGGATAAGGCCAAATTTTGAAGGGAGGCTTAGGCAACTCTTGGGAAAGCTCATCCACAACTTTAAAAGAATATTTTGGCCGAAAATTACAAAGGCCCTGGTTGTTAGAGAGGTCCTTGAAGGAGGAGAGACTCCAAATTGAAGTGTGGAAAAAGTGTAGAGAGTCTAAATTGTGAGGAATTCTTTGAGAGATTGTAAGAGTGGAGGGAAAGTGAGAGATTTCTTCCTCCTTGCTGCTTCGAAGAGGAATTTCGTGTGCTGTAAAGAAAGGAAGAGATTTAAAGGAACTTCGAGGAGCTTGCTTGGGGAGAAATTAGAGATAAGTTCATTTAATTGTTATAATTTATATGACTTTGATTTTATATATGAATTCCGAG
>NW_018235785.1:0-402 GCF_001263595.1 Phalaenopsis equestris
AAGCCACAACACTCAAAATGCTGAAAATAAAAACATCATATGCTTAGTCTCAACACAGAGATCTATAAGCATAATTTTAAAGTAAATACAAATACAAGGTTCAAATCAAAATACATAGATAGACATATAGGTAGTAATATAAATCTACTAATCCTCAGACTCGGTACTCGATTCTCCTCTGAGATCACCCAATGCACATGAACGAAGAGTTTGTAGAAGGGTCAGAAAGGAAATTCTTCAGTTGAATCCTCCTCAATTAATTTCTTCCTCCTCATCAGTCGTATCAAGCTATCTTCTAAATGTCCAGAGTGATCGAAACTCTCCGTCATCCTCCAGTTAAAATGATCAAAGGAATCAAAGATATTAGTAATCGCATTCATGACATTTTGTACTTCCTTTTCC
>NW_018235786.1:0-609 GCF_001263595.1 Phalaenopsis equestris
CTAACTCAGGGAATCAAGAACAATACTATCATTTTCATCGAAGTAGTGGCCAATCCATTGAAAAGTGTAAGCAACTCAAGGAAGAGATTGAAAGGTTAATTAAACAGGAATATATTTGTCTATTTGTACAAACTAGCTGGTATCAATAAGGGCAAAATACACCAAGCTAGCAACATAGGGGTCACCCAGTCGTAGGAGAAATTCAAACAATTATTAGAGTCCCATCGCTTATTGATCAAATCCTTGTCACTGTACCTGGTAAACTAATGCAGAAGAAATTGTGCCTCGAGCCTATAACTTTTGATGATTCCAATTTGGAAGGAGTTTGAGTCCTGAGTCCCCTACCAAGATCCTAGATCCTCTCTTCATTAGCGCAGGAATTGGTGAGCCTTGCTATAACGTAAAGAGGATCTTGATCTAAGAATCACTGTCATCAAGATTGTCAATGTCTTGTTCTATTCAACTTTTCTCAGTTTGGGATTGACAAGGGAAAGACTTCAACCTGAATCCGGACCATTATATGGTTTTGATAATAGACCAGTGAGGGTCGAGGGAACAATAACTCTCCCTATTATCTTGGGAGTTTTTCCTCGACAGATAACCCACTAA
>NW_018235787.1:0-1598 GCF_001263595.1 Phalaenopsis equestris
CATACATCATAGAAAAAAATACTACTTTTTCCTCTTTTTACCTTGAAAGTATTTTGAGTGAGAAAATAGACCGACTTCAATAGATTGATAATTGAATAAACTTGCATGCACTAAATTACAGATTATTGGCATAATCATGATATACATGAAAGACAGTTTATTTGATTCACACTTTTCCTTGAAATTGAGATGCTTGTCAATAAGAAAGGTATAGACTATAGATATACTGGAAAATACAAGGAAGAGCTATTCTTCAAATCATTTGAGTCCATTCAATAAGTTCAGTTATAAGTATATACACTAACTAACCAATAACAAAAATGGTCATTAGAATTTAGAAGCAGCAGGCATATGAGGGCAATAGCAAAGCATGGGTAATAATATTAATGATTTATTTACATACATGCCAACAATTCTTATGTATTTACATTTTCAAAAGTAAAACACACCATTTCATGCATAAGGAAGGTGGCATGCATGTAAAAATCCAAGTTTAGGTGTTAGATATGTAAATACCAAAAAATTGAGTGGTATGAATATAAATTTTCCTAAAATTAAGACATAAATAAGTCATTGGGGCAGCATTAAATTAGAAGACCTAAGCAAGACAAACTCATTCATAATCCACATGCTCAACACACATAGAACGGAGAAACAGGTCATAAAGCTGAAATAAAAAGTTAAACTAGCAATGAGATGGCATCCATTTAAAGACTAAATAGTTTTCATCCTTCATGGGTTGTTTGGTTGGAGATTACACAGATTTATGCAAAATTCTTTCAAACATTTTTTTAGCCACATAAAATCTTGAATTTAATCAAACTTGGGGGAAATAAGATTTAAAATAATAGCAACACTTCTCATCACTGCGTATCTATATCATTTCAACAACTACTGAGTATTTAGCACAATCTGAGTATTTGAGTTCATACATCATAGAAAAAGGAACAGTTTTATCCCAAGATTGACTAAGTTGGGATTTACAAATCCTGTTTGTGGCCAAACAGCACCAAAATAGTATAAGAATCAAACGTTAATTTAATAAGTTGGAATTTACAAATCCTGCATGTAGCCAAACAGCCCGGATAATTTCAAGAGAAACAAAAATTATTTGGTTAGCCCTAAAACAGAATAGAGATCTTCAATGATAAAAATGAACTCACCAGCTCCATGTCCACGATGATAATTCCCTCGTCCACAAGCCTAGCCAAGCAAGCTAGCACAATGATCACGATCTTAATCAGATCATCCAGATCCAGGGTATACACAGCCGTAAACAAACCAGCTAGCCACCCCTTCCAGCCCCTTGAAACTCCTCTCCGCCCTTATCGTACAACGCTTCCTATGGCATACGGAAGCCGGGTAAGGACGAGAGATAAGGACTCGGCGGCACCGCTACCTTAGATGGCGCGGGATCACAGGGGAAAACAGACCAGAGCACGGCGGTAAGATCAAAGATCGAACAAGAAACTCGAGATTCGGATCAACTGAGCAGCGACGTTGACCAGATCGGCATGAAGAATAATCATCACCGATGGATCATCAAAAAGACACTAGATCTCGCGTCTTTCGCCGCCACCGAAGCAATTATCGGAACA
>NW_018235788.1:0-457 GCF_001263595.1 Phalaenopsis equestris
AACTCTGAAGATATAATAACCGGTAATGTAGATGAGTTTCCCAGAAATACATAGTTCAAGTGGTTAGGCAATATTTTTAACTGAAGTTCATGTGGTTTTATAATTGACGGGACTAGATTCTTATCAACATTCCCTGTAATATCCAACATCTCTAATCTTTCCTGAACATAATCTAATTCTTCATTTTCTATTTCGTCCAAAATAATTTCATCTTTGTCTTCAAAATCTTTTTTTTCTTCAAAATATCTTTAAAATGTTTGTTCAATAGATGTTCGCTAATTTCCATGCGAAAACATTCATTATCTCTTTCAACAGCAGAGCATTTCATAGATTTTGTAAAGTTAAAAGTCACTTTTTTATCATTAACTCTCATAGTTAATTCTCACTTTTGAATATCTATCATAGCTCTTCTAGTAGTGAAAAGAGGTCTCCCTAAAATTATAGGTATTTCTTTATC
>NW_018235789.1:0-5282 GCF_001263595.1 Phalaenopsis equestris
CAACATCGACAGATTTGTGTTGTCCAGAGTTTTAGGTTATCCTAGAGCCTTTCTTAACTTGATAAGCCTACAGACATTAGCTTATTTTGATATTGAGATCTGCAACCGATAAGATGATGGTAAGAGGATTCACCCAAAAGGGAGAAAGAGCCCTCGAATCAATTACATTACTTATGAAGGTTGGAGAACTCGTGAAAACTGCTAAATTTCATATCATCGATGCTGAGACCTCTTTTAATACTTTATTGGGTCAACCATGGATTCATGAGCACAATATGGTTCCATCATCTCTACACGAGTGCATTAAATACCACAAAGATGGTCAAGAGATTTGCAGATTTGCATCAAGGGAGATCGCATCAAGGGAGATCTACAACTATTTTCAGTGCCTGAAGTTGGTATCCATGAAGATGCTGCCTACTATGGGCCTCCAAAGAAGACTATCTTCTCGCGCGAAATTCTGACAAAAAAACATGAAGATTCAGAAGAATCACAAAAAGGAGGCCATTCAACTCTGCTTCAGCAATCTTCCACCACTTCTTTACAACGAGATGGTGAACTACCTTTTAGTTCGAGCACCCAAGGTCGAGGCTGGGGACGCGGACGAGGAAGCATCAATTTAATTGTTTAAACGATCAGTATGAGATATCCCTAGAAGATACAGAGAAGAATGAATATGAAACAATGTATGATGGGATAAACCACTATGTGAATACTATGACCCTTACTCCGATTCTCCCCTAAAAGGTCGAGAGTTTAGAGGTCAAGGAAGTCCATAGTGTTGGATCAAAGCTGATTAAATTTTACCGTGCTTCTACCTCTACTGCGCTTAAAAAACATGTAAATTTAGATGTTGATTCTAATAAATTTATGGAATTTCCTTTTGGATACTTCTCGCCTTGTGTTCAAAAGTTAATTCAACAGGGACACTTACCAAAACAAATGCTAAAAGGTAAATTTCAACTTTTTGAAAAACTATGGAATTCTAAAAGTCGAACTCCCAATTCAAAAGAAGGTTTCAGATTTGGTATAGTTGGACCAGTCGATGATTCTGAATTTTGCATGGTTGTTACTAGTGAGTTAAAAGAAGATTGCTTCGATGTAGAGGATGACTCTACCGATCAACCAATAGAAGATGCTCCGCCAGAATTTGCGGAAGAAATTAAATCCATTGTCGATGAATTAAAAGAGATTAACCTCGGGACTGAAGAACAACTGGCCTACATTTATAAGTTCTCTACTTGATGACGATGAATCTGCAGAATTGGTCAAACTATTAACAGAATTCAGATTGCTTCGGATGGAGCTATGATGAAATGCCAGGGCTATCAGCGAGGTTGCAGTCCATAAACTTGGGGTGGACAAGAATATAACCCCATTAAAACTAGCCCCAAGGAGAATGCGCCTTGAAATAGAACAACAAGTTATCGCTGAAGTGAAAAAATTGATAGACGCCAACTTTGTTAAAGAAGAGCAATACCCCACGTGGTTAGCCAATATTGTACCTATTAAGAAGAAAAATGGATAGATCCGCATTTGTGTCGACTTCAGATATTTGAACAAGGCATGTCCAAATAACGAGTTTCCACTACCTATACCAGAAATGATGGTGGACATCGCTTTGACACATGAAATTTTCACTTTCATGGATGGATCGTCGGGATATAACCAAATCAAGATGGCTCCGGAAGATGCAGCCCTCACGACCTTTAGAACACTGATTGGAATTTAATGCTACACAGTGATGTCGTTCGACCTAACAGCCTTCAGAACATCAATTGGAATTTTCTGCTACACAGTGATGCCGTTCGGGTTAAAGAACGCCAGAGCAACATATTAGCGTGAAATGATGAAGATTTTTTACGACCTCATCCATAATCAAGTGGAATGCTACGTGGATGATTTGGTCATCAAAAGTAAATGAAAAATAGACCATTTGTACGATTTGAGTATCGTGTTTGAGTGGTTATGACGATATGACCTTAAAATGAATCCCTTAAAGTGTGCCTTTGGCGTTACTTACGGGAAATTTCTGGGATTCATTGTCCGTCATCGGGGAATCAAGATTGACCCAGATAAGATTAAAGCTATCTTGAAAATGCCTCCCCCTAAAACCTTGAAACAACTACGTTCCTTCCAGGGGAAGTTGGCATATCTGAGATGCTTTATTTTTAATCTCTCAGATAGGTGTCAGCCTTTCTCGGCATTAAATAAAAAGGATGCCAAATTTATTTGGGACGAAAAATGCCAGCGGGCCTTTGAGGACGTTAAACAATATTTAATGACACCTCCTATTTTGGCAGCCCCCATCTCAGGGAAACCGTTGATACATTATACCGCGGCTTTAGATGACTCTCTAGGAGCCCTCTTAGCCCAAGTTAACAATGAGGGCAAAGAAAATGCACAAACTCTACTACTTGGGTTGTCGCCTAATAATGAGGGTAAAGAAAATGCACTCTACTACTTGAGTTGTCGCCTAATACCGACAGAGATAAGGTATCCACCTATTGAAAATCATTATCTAGCATTAATTTTTGCCGCCCAAAAGCATAAACATTACATGCTCTCTCATAAGTTTACCCTAATTTCAAAAGGTAACCCATTGCAATATTTGATGACCCGACCAACACTCTCCGGATGTCTAACAAGATGGTTTGATCGATGATCTTACTGCAATTTGATATAACTTTTGTTCCCCTCCGTGCTATCAAGGGACAGATACTAGAAAACTTTCTCGCTGAACACCCACTGCCAGCTCTGTCCCCTCTCAACGACGAGTTACCAGACGAGCAAATACTACGAATGGAATTCTCCGGTGTGCAACGCTGGGAGATGTACTTTGATGGTGCTTTGTCAGCCAGAAAAGACAAAGGATCAGGCACAATTATTCCAGGCAAAGCAGAGATCAGTTTGATCTTTATCATGCCAGACAAGGGTATGCAAGGGTAACACCAGACAAGGGTATGTTGAGGTTCTCATTCCACCTGATGGAGCCGTGGAGTAACAATGAAGCAGAGTACGAAGCTTTAATCACTGGATTGGAAATGGCAATCAAAATGGATATAACAAGTATTGTCATCTATGGCGACTCCCAACTCATCTTTCAGTAGGGCATCAGACAACACATAATTTTGAAACAAAGCTTAGCAGAATACCATCAGTACACTATGAAGCTCCTGGAGTAGATCCCCGATGTGACTTTCTACTGGATTCCTAAGGGAGATAATGCCCATGTCGACGCTCTAGCAAAACTTGCTAAGGAAATGTCGTGTTCCCCAGAGGGTTCCATTGAAGTCACAGTGCAAGGGAGACGAGTCTTGTCTCGGATCGACTTTGAAACTCTACAGAAGCTAGGAAAAGATGAAATGATAAATATAGTTGCAGACATCAATGAAGATTTGTGCAAGTCATTAATAGAATATTTGCATACTGGAAAGCTGCCAAAAGACAAGTATGAGGCGCACCACATCACAAGAAGGGCTATGTCTTACGCCCTGATGGGAAATGTTCTCTACAGAAGATCGTTTGACCAGATGTGGCTATGATGTTTGAGTAGAGCCGAAGCACAAATATTGTCAAAGAGGTACATGCCGGATTGTGTGGCGCTCACCAGTCAGGGCGGAAAATTAAAATGAAGATCAAAAGACTCGAGTGTTATTGGCCAGCAATGATGTCCGATTGCATGGATACAACCAGAAGATGTCACCAATGCCAGGTGCATGGGGATGGTCTTACACCAGCCTCCGAATGTGCTACACCCAACAGTTGCCTCGTGGCCATTCAAGTGTTGGGGCACAGATATAATAGGTCTAATATACCCTCCATCTTCTGAAGGACACAGGTTTATACTTGCTACTACAGACTACTTCTCCAAATGGGCAGAGGCAGTACCGTTACGTGAGGTTACGGCACAGTACGTCCTTCAATTTTTCAGAAAGCCAAATTGTCTATCGTTTCAGAGTACCATGAAGAATAATTTCCGACAATGAGACAGCTTTCAGAAGCACCAATATCAACAGTTTCGTCAAAAGACATGGGATAGATGTGAGATACTCTACAATTTACTATCTCAGAGAAACTGGTCTGGCTGAGGCTTTCAACAAAATACTGTTACGGATTTTGAAGAAAATACTAGATGAAAACAAAAGGGATTGGCACAAAAAATTATTAGAAGCCTTGTTTGCTTACCGGACGACTTTTAGAACTCCCACTCAGTGTACACCCTATATGCTCGTGTATGGAGCCGAGACCGTGCTACCACTAGAAGTCCAGACACCATCTCTCAGAGTCACCGTTGCCAACCGACTCACAATGGAAGGAAATACAAAACTCAGACTTGAAGAACTGGAGAGTCTTGAGGGAAAATGACTGGAAGCACAAGAACATTTGGAGCTTTACCAGGCGAAGATGGTACAAGCCCATGACAAATCGGTCCGCCCAAGGAAATTCAAAGTTGGTGACCTCGTACTTGTGCTCAAAAGGCCTATTCTTGCATGGCGCAAAATAGGTGGAAAATTCAAGCCCACTTGGGAGGGACCATTTGTCATAGAAAAGGTCTACACAGGAGGAGCCTACCATTCAGTGGACTTCCGGGGCGAATGACCCATGTTACCAATAAATGGACAATATTTGAAAACTTATTACGCAACCTGACGCCGCTTGCCTCTGCTTTCTTTGAAAATTTGAAACTTTGATTGTTTATGTCCGGGTCCAAATTTTGTAATTAACCTCCATATAATGAATGTTTTGAGAAAGAAATTTTTAAACTTCAAATTTTCTTCTTTCCACTTTTAATTAAACAAATCTCATACATAAAATTCATTACACCAAAACAAATTAAAATTTACTTTAATAAATACTTTATTTTGTTCTTGTTCATGACAAGTTTTGGCCCATTGACGTTTTTCCTGTTGTCTACAGAAAAATGTCGGGACAGCGGCTGATCTTTGCTTTCCAGGATGGCTGGAACCTCACATTGGAGATGGCGCTGCGGAGCTGTACCATAGACTTCAACGTGGATTTCAACCAGGTTGACATGGACTACGAAGTTCCTCTAATGGACGTAGTCATCTGCAAAGAGAAAGAGGGACTTCCTTCACTAATGACAGTGACCACTAAAGATAATGTATCACGCAAGGGCAAGAACATGATAACATAGGGAGATCCGATGGTGGGGCCCAGCCATCCTCCCTCCATGGTAGTTACACCTACTGGAGGCTTAGTAGCCACTAATAACGAATGACTACCGAGTACTCTGCTTCGCAGGACGCAATGCAGGAATG
>NW_018235789.1:5292-6614 GCF_001263595.1 Phalaenopsis equestris
TGCCAGTCGCAAGAAGCAGAGAGCTTTTCTACGAAAAGAACACAAACGTCAAAGAGAGAGGAACAACTTGCTAACCCCTATTCCTGAGGGGCACATTTACGATCCAAACCTGAAAGAAACTTTTGCTGGCTTACCCATCACGGAAGAAGAACCAAGGTTTGTGACAGAGTCAGACACACTTTCAGTTTCAGATGTTTTGTGCCAGGGTTGCCCCACATGCAACATTGAAATACCGACCAGGAAATCAGCCACGGGCGCATTTGTAGGATGCCTGGGTTGTAATGTTCTGCATCTACAGGGTTTCAGTACATTAGAAGAATACACTTCAAGCACCAACGAGTCTCCGACATCTAATTTCATGATGGATGAACCATATGTCCCACTGGGGACGGATCCGTATGTACCATGGAGCCCAGGTCCGTACATCCCGTAAGAGGTCGAGTCTCATGCTCTAGATCAACCAGCACCAGTTTGGGTTCCCGCCAATGCTTGAAGTAAGGAATGACCACGACAGTTGCCAACCCCTGGTATGGTAGAATACTACAAGATAAGAAAAATAAATAAAAGAGAATTCGAGTTTTATGAATAAGTTTAGGGAAAGTTCATCAACATATTGGAAGGCATAGAACTATATACCAGTGTTTTCTCCGAGACTGATGAAAGAAGCATTCTGGACTGTATCTTCGATTTAAGAGACAGAGGCCAAGCAGGCCTTCTCATGGAAAGGACATATTCCGAGCCAAAGAAATGGATGAGTGGGAAGGGAAGAATCACCATTCAGTGTGGCTGTTGTTATAACTTCACAAATGACAGACAGGGGAATCCGTTTGGGATCCCCAGACATGATCAAGTAGATCCACTACCGCCAATGATAAAATGGATGATAAAAAGGATGATCAAAAGGAATAGTCTACTTTCTACCTGCATTCTCAATAGTTGCATTATCAATATCTATGAAGAGGGTGATTGTATTCCCCCACACATTGATCATCTTGATTTTCTGAGGCCCTTCTGTACGGTCTCATTTCTGAGCAAAAACAATAATCTATTTGGGAAGGAAATTGATATCGTTGGCCCTAGTGAATTCAGAGGTTCTGTGGAAATTCCTCTACCAGTCGGTTTAGTGCTCGTCCTTAAAGGCAACGGTGCAGACGTTGCCAAACATTGCATTCCAGGAGTACGACACCGTAGGGTGTCTGTGACTTTCTGCAGGATTGATGACAGTAAAAAGCCATATGGATTCCAGCAGGACTGGGAATTAGAGGAGTTACTTTCATACGAGCTGTAATAAGGTTGTACATCTAAATACATGTGAAGGGAAC
>NW_018235790.1:0-895 GCF_001263595.1 Phalaenopsis equestris
CACTGTATAGTAAAGAGAAAAGACAATATAATATGATGAAAGAAGAACATAACATGCTAGAGAAGCAGTATAACAGGCTATGAAAACAATGTAACATGTTTTTAAAATAAAATGTTGTAACGTAAATTAAACCTGTACACCTGAGAGGTTCATTGCTCCTTTAAATTTAGCTATTATATGTTGTGTAAAGAGGAAAGTAAGATCTGAAAAAGACTTAATAGAAACAGGTAAATCGCAAGGAAAAGATAAACAAATAAGATGAAATACCATACCACATAAAAAGAACCAAGAATAAAAACAATTACCAGGAGGATTTGAATGTAGGACAAACTCAAATCCCGGAGCATTGGGTTTCAGTTTTGATCAAGTTAAGGTAAGAATTTCATTATTTGATTTAATTAAATCAGTCATGAGTCACAATCTAGTGCACCCTCATGCCTAGTGTCCTACTTATCTTCTAATCTGAGGTTAGATGTTTGGATTTCTTAGGGTCATTTGAAAATTAGAATGATAAACTATCTCTCAAGGTTGTGCTTCTGAAATTTAGGATGCTTGCACTTTGGGTTAAACTTGAAGTGTTCTAAGGTATCTAATCTCGATTAAGTGTCTTTCCACTAACCCTCAAACGTCTATAGATCCAGCTTAGCTTGCTACCAAACTCCTAAAACCTAAGGGTCAACTCATAGTTTTGGCAAAAGAGTTGTGAGTTGTGCTTCAATCCTAGTTAAAGGAATTTGATTTTAAATTGATTCAAAGCTTAAGGGATCTAAGGTAAGTCCACTAATCTCTCAATCGTTATCTAAATTCTCATTTATTCTGATTTCAACTAGTCTTCCAATTTGTAATTTATTTTTCTTAAAGTAAAATAAAAGGTGGATTATTCGCTACCCTGCCT
>NW_018235791.1:0-819 GCF_001263595.1 Phalaenopsis equestris
CCTAGGCTAAGGTTTAGATAATACGAGTACATAGAGGACGTAAATGCAGATTCCATTGGTTCATAGCTCAAATAGGGTGGTTGGCATCTCAATTTCACCAAAATACCTAACTTAGCCTTTTTCCCCCGAAATCTACCCAATTTACAAAAACACCCGCAAACCCTAAGTTTGACCAAAATTCCCAATTTCACCCAAGATATCCAAATTTGTTGAAAAATGATCTCGAATCATTTGAAACCACTCAATTTGCCCAAAACCTCCCAAAATTGCCAAAATTATCAAAATACCCTTGGTGGCCCAAACTTTCCCAAAACCTTCAAAATCATTTCAAATGTCCCCAAAATCAGGTTGGACCCTTCAATTGAACCTAGTTTGACTAATTTGACCCATTTTGACCAAAAACCCAAATTGCCTTTAAAGGCCCCATTAACCTAATTCACCTTAAATGTCCACCAATTTGGTTACAATTTTTCCCAATTTCATTCTAAACTTAAATTCAGCATGACCAAACTCAATTTAGACCAAATACCAATCCAATTGATCCATACATTCAACCCAATTTCACCCAAATCCAAAGCCCCAAATTTTGCCCCAATTTAGCCATGTCTCCAAATGTCACCAAATTATACGCCCAAATCCCAAAACTGACACCCCCAATTATTGTTGAAAGCGCTTCATAACATCCCTCTAGACCATTTAATTGAACTTTTGATCAATTTAGCCTTATCCAAACTTTAGCCTAACTCAAGCATAAGTTTAACTCAAATGCCCAAACTTGATCAATTTTTTTAAATACTTCAAATTGACCCTCCAAATCAA